>NW_023270320.1:15549466-15808328 GCF_011800145.1 Mirounga leonina | reverse complement strand
AAAGAAAGAAAGAAAGAAAGAAAGAAAGAAAGAAAGAAAGAAAGAAAAAGAAAGATGAGGAAAGGAAAGAAAGGAAGAAAGAAAGGCAGGCCACCTAGGCACCAGAGGATCTCTACTAGTTATCCAAAGTGGCGCCACCTATGGGCCAGAGAGGAGAACAAGATGGAGGACCAAAGCTGGAGTCAACTGTTGTCCGCACTCCTACACTATATCCCATGTTTTGTAGGAGTTAAATATTTATTACGTACCTCACAGGGGCATGTAGTGGGTACACAAAAAATGCTGAGAATGGCAACACAGAATAAATATTAGGCTTTTAAGATGATCCTTCAAAGGTCAATATAAGTTCTGGCATCATTAGTTTAAAAATGAATTATTTCTTCTCTCATCCATATCTCATTTGAATGGTAAAGGATTTTTTTTTTTCATTTTTGTTCCCAAGTGAAACAATGAGTGTGTTTTTTAAAAATCTGCAGATGGTTCTGTGTAAAAGTGCTCATGGATCCTGTGAAGTGTTCTCTAGTCAGTGACCCACCTGACATGGGCACAGATCTTGTACATTCAGCGGGTCACATCATGGACATTTTTGGGGGTGTCTGGCCAGCTCATGTGGACTTTCCCTTCTGTGGGAATTGCCTATGATCCTTAGAAACTACTTGTTTTTATTAGGAGACACCTTCCCAAGTCCTGGTTCTTGAGGTCTTTCTTGATTTCCATTAGAAAACACACTCTCCTTACAACAAATTACTTAATCTGCTTATCTTAGTTTCATCTGGATTCTGTTCCTCATAACCAAATGAAGTTTAATGCAGCAAGGTGAGACAACACATTTCTCTTAGGGATGGAACTGTTTTTGCCTGAGAAAAATATCTTGCCAAGCAGCTTAGAATTTACGGTACAATCCCTTAGCTGTTACTTGGCAGGACAGAGCTGAACTGTTACAGAAGGATCCAGCAGGACTTTGATGTCGGAGGAGAGCAGAGCCTTGTGTGTGTGTGGCTGCTGGGGGTAAAGGCAAGGAGCGTACATGCAGTCCAGATCTCCACGAGTTAAACAATTCAGCAAAAACGGAAGGTGATCCAGAGGTTACCCAAATCAGGCTCCTCTGCTCAAATCCCAAGAGAATTGGTGGGACTCCGAGAAATCACAGCCCATGAAGTACCTTTATGCCACTTTTACTTTGGTTTCAAAGGTTAGGCTACTTTTGACACTGGAATTACACTTACTAGGACAAACGTGAATAAACAGATTTTCTGGTTCTAAAACCATCAGTTGTTATGTTACTATCCTATCACACCTTAATACCATCGTAAATTCATTTTCCCTAAATGTTCTACATCCGTTTAACCCTTAGCAATGATCTCAGTTATGCACCCAATTGGCCAAACCAAATATATTCATTCAGTACGTGTTTATTAAGCATCTTCTAGGCACTGAATTTACGAATTGAATGTCACCTAGATTCACGGATCTTAAAGTCTAGCTGGAGGGAGAGAAGATTTATTGCATCAATAAACAAGTAATGTAAAATTATCACCTGTGCTATAAAAGAATCAAATAGGATATAAAGAACAGGGCTGGGTGATTTATTTTAGATACCATGGTCAAGGAAAACATTTTTGATGAGCACGAAAAGCAACCCGGCATGGAAGGAGGGTTACAGGTGAAAAGAGAGCGTGTGTGAGAAAGATGGGTCATGTTCGAAAGGCGGGAGCAGTGTTTCGGAATTGCACCCCTGCATCAGAGGCCTTGGGAGAGAGAGCCCTTTCCAGAAATTTTTCCATTCCAGTGAGCAATGCAATCACCCCTTCAGGCATGATGATAGGCATATTTCCTATCTTTAAATCACTTCCTCCCTCCATCTCCCGGAATACAGGGCCAGGCCAGGACAGCTGACTTCACACAAAATGTGACACCTCCCCTTTGTTGTGAAGTGTGTAAGAAAGCTGCCACCACTAAGCTGCGTGCACTTATCCCACTGAGGTTACAAGATGGCAGGTGCTACAATACGTCCTCATTCCTCTTTGCTTCCAGAAGCTGCATGTGAAGACTGACCTCATTGTGTTGGAGCTACCCATCAGAGCCCATGAAAGCGCTAAACATGAGCATCAGCACCATGAGGCAGGACAGCTCCCGGGGGATCCTTCAATTCCCATGGAAAAGGGAGAAATTACTAGAAGACAAAGCCAAAGTGCTACAAAGCGGAAGTGAAAGGAATCCTCTGGGTGGGACGATAACTCATGGATGGGAAGGATGTTATTTGCCTTTTACAGCAATCCCACAACAGTTGGCTTGCAGAAAAGTCATGATATTAAAATTCTCAAGTTACTGAAAGGAAATCTTATTTTTCATGTGGGATCGTTATCACCATGTCCTTGGGGCTTTCCTGGAATTTCTATGATCTGATCATGGTTGTGGCAAAAGGCGTTTAGATGATAAGCAAGAAATCTGGGTCTTCTCCAAAGCGTGTGATCTTGGGCAAATCTTAATTCTTAGGGGGGACTCATTTCCCCCATCTCCGTAATTAAAGACTCAGAATAAATGTTTTCTGGCATTTCCTCCAGTTCTAAATTCAGTGATACTATGGGAAAACCCAGTATGTAGTAAACGATTGGGGAAGATTGGAATTAGCAGAGCTTGATGTGAGTTTTAACACTCAGTCATTGTTGGACTCTTAAAAAAAAAAAAAACCAACTCTTAACATTTTTAATCTCAGTTTCCTCGTTTCTAAACCAGAATGATAAAAATAATACAAAACTTAATTACATCTGGTTGAGGTCAAATGAAATGGCAGATGGGAAAATTTTGTAAACCCCAAAGCTCAGCATATACGTGAGTTTTATTACTATAATTATGATGATGAAAGTAAAAATAAACAATACCAGCCAACACTTACTAATCATCTTAAAGGCTGTGAATAGGGAGTCCCTTAATCTTCATGACAACCCTATAGGATAGTACAGTTACTATCACCGTTTCCTGGAGGAGGAAACTGAGGCAGAGGCGTTTAAATGACACAGCACCAACAAAGAGGCCACATAACTGGGTGGTGGCAGAAGGCAGTTGTGCTCCAGGCCACAGCTTGACTTCTCCATCAGTTCTAATCTGAGAAACTTGATGTGAAGGGACATGATAGGCTGCAGACTTCATGCAGAGTGTGGAGCCTGACATGGGGCTCGATCTCACAACCCTGAGATCATGACCTGACTCGAAACCAAGAAACCAAGAGTTGGATATTTAACCAACTGTGCCACCCAGGTGCCCAGGGACATCAAAGGTTTAATGTGGCCTCAAAGGATGGTTAGTTCTACTCCTAAATCTTCTTCAGTCATACCCTAAATTAAAAAACTATATGTTTTGTTTTTGGTAAAATTATCCCAAATGATTCATGTATTCACAATGTTGCAGCAAAATACATTGGTTTTAAAACTTTTCCTGAAAGTCATACGTTAAAAGAAATCAGGATGACCACCAAATAGAATTCCTATTCATAGAGAAATTCTGGAAGGGAAATGTAGCAAGTTTAAACATACAGGTCCAAAATCTCAGAAAACCAAAAATATACACACACAAACAAGAAACAGCAAAACAGTGCCCATGGTTAAGTTTTTGTATACAGAACCTTAATCTCTGTGAAGCCATCTCATTTCCCCGCCCCCATCCCCAGCAAGCACTTAGGAAAAAAGGTCTGTCTCTCAATCCAACTCAGGCTTCCCACACAAAGGCTGTGCTAATGCCAGGCATGTTTCTGTGGCAGAGTTTCAAATGCAGCAGGAAACAATTTAATTAGCTCTAAGTCAATAAATCTCCGTGAACTCTAGGAAGTCAGAAGACCATAAGCCTCACTAGCAATTATCAGCAAATGATTATTCATGTAGAACCACGATGTGTAACATTTGGCAATACCCAACATGAAATATTTATAATTTTCTGAGAATGACTAACAATGAAGAATGGCATTAAAATGCATCAGAATTAATTCTACCAGGATCTTTGATTTAGAAAAAGCTTACACAAAAGGATATAAAACACAGGAAACCCCCAATTGATGAATGCTCAAAAGATAGACAATTCACGAAATAATTTCACAGGTGCTTTGAAAAGTTTTTCTCCAAAAAAGCGACTGCAGGAATATTTTATGTAGGAGAACGTAATCCTGGTGCAAGTGGGTGGCACCGTGTTACTCATATATGTATTGTACATAGCTAGTCGTCATATAATTCCCTTGCTTAAATAATCCCTTACCATTAAGCAGCCCTTGGAACTGCCAGAGCTCTTATCTATGGATGTTAAACACTGCTTTGGGTTAAGAGATGATTTTTGGCTTCGATGGAAGTATTCTGATTTGAGAACTTATGGGAGTTTTCATCAAAGAATCTAATGAGATAAGCCAGAGGAGCATGCGTACCTGGCACCCAGCTTCACACCCTTCGAAGTACACGCACCACCCCCACACACCTACCACGCCCAATACCATTCAAATCCAGCAAATGTACCCTGGTTCTTTAAGGCTGGCCCCTTGACTACCTCTAGGAAGTAAAATGTAAGATTTCCCCCCTACAAAGCCATAAAGACAATTTCAATTTTCAAGAGTGGTAGGCTAGTGGAATGTCATTTTTCCTGCATTCTCATGGGATTCCTCTTGTTTTTTAAGTTTTCACTCCCTAATCCTGCTGACCTTGCTCATCAGCACAGGTTAGGGTGGGCTGTGAGTGATGGAAAACTCAAAATAATATCTCCTGAAACAGGATAGAAGTAAGAGTCCAAGTAGGTGGGAAAGGGCTGGTGTGATGGTTCGCAATGAGCCAGAGCCCCTCCATCTTGTTGCTCTGCAGTTCCTGCCTCACCTCAAGGACCAGGATGTAAAAGCCACAATCCAGGCAGCAGGATGGATGGAAGGAAAAGGAAGAGAAAAGGGCTATGTGCACACACTGCCTTTAGAGGAAGGGTCTTCATGATGGTTCTAAAACTTATCCACAAATCCCTTGACACTGGCATAGAGGGGCGCCTGGGTGGCTCAGTCGGGTAAGCGTCTGCCTTCGGCTCAGGTCATGGTCCCAGGGTCCCGGGATGGAGTCCCGCATCGGGCTCCCTGCTCGGCGGGGAGCCTGCTTCTCCCTCTCCCTCTGCCTACCGCTCCCCCTGCTTGTGCTCGCTCTCTCTGTGTCAAATAAATAAAATCTTAAAAAAAAACAAAACCAGAACTGGCATAGATACGTTCCCTCCCCTTGAACCTGGCTAGGTCTTTAGAAGGTGGCAAAAGTGATGCGATGTGATCTCCCAGGTGGGTAGAAGTGGACGTGAAACCTCTGTCAGTTTCTCTTGGGACACATTCATCCTGGTAGCCTGCAGCTATCAGGCATGCCATCTGACTACCGGGAGGTGCCCATGGGAAGGAAGAGAGAGGGGTGGATGGGAAGAGAGGCAGAGGGGAGAGGGAAGAGGCTGGAAGGGAGGGAGAGAGAAGCTGGGGAAGGCAGCTTATTTGATTATTCTGAGCTGTTAAAATTCCATTGCTGTTCCGAAACGGGAGAACAAATATTTGGGGACAAATCACAGTCTCTGCCACGACATAGCAGCTCAGCAGTTTTTATAAATGTTTAGAATTTCTTACAATTTGGCAACACACAAATTTGGATCCCAGAAGATGCAGGATTATCAGGCTTTACAGATATCTATATAGATATTGAACGCTGACCACTCCTCCATTTACCTTGGGCAGAAAATACTCTTGGGCGCCTGGGTGGCTCAGTTGGTTAAGCGACTGCCTTCAGCTCAGGTCATGATCCTGGAGTCCCGGGATCGAGTCCCGCATCGGGCTCCCTGCTCAGCGAGGAGCCTGCTTCTCCCTCTGACCCTCCCCCCTCTCATGTACTCTCTCTCTCAAATAAATAAATAAATCTTAAAAAAAAAAAAAAGAAAATACTCTTGAAATACTTCTTGTGCCCAATTCTTTCCAGACCTTTTCTGATGAAAATATCTAACAAAGGTTTTATATTATATATATATATATATCACATAAAACCATATATAAATATATATAAATATGTATAAATATAAACCACATAAAACCTTCAAGTGGTATCGAACAGTGCAAAATGAAGAAATCTTTGTCCTCTTCACCCCCCAAACCTCAGCTCTCTTTACTCAGACGGAACTACTGTTATCTGTATCTTGTGACTTCTCCAGAAATTTCATTCAATGACCATACTATCCATTGATTGATTTCAACAAATAAACAAGCCCGTACTAATGTGGTGTACTATAAATACTCCCATAAACCTTCCAATTTTTCCACATAAAAACATATTTTGGAATTTTTCCCATGTGAAATAAAAAACCTTTTTATTGATACTCAAAACTTGTATGTATCTAAATGGTAGAATTTCATAAATGTTGACACATGTGTATACTCATGAAGCTATCACCACAATCCAGATAATAAACATTCATCGCCTCCAAGTGTTTTCTCGTGCCATCCTCCAGCTTCACCCCACACACCAGTCAATCTCTGATCTGCTTGCTGTCATTATAGATTAATTTGCAATTTCTAGCATTTTCTGTAAATGGACCCGTACGCTAAGTGCTCTTTGTGTGGGTGTGTGTCCAACTTCTTTCACTTGACATACTCATTTTGGGAATCAGCCATGTTGTTGCATGCATCAGTAGTTGGTTTCAATATTTTGCTGAGTACTATTCTATTATATGGATACACCTTAATTTGCTTATCCATTCACCTGGTGATAAATATTTAGCTTGTTTCCAGTTTTTGCCTATTATGTATAAAACTGAAATGTTCATTTGTGTCCAAATATACATATGCTTTCATTTCTCTTAGCTAAATAAGCAAGAAATAGAATGGTTAGATCATATGGTAGGTGTATTTTCACCTTTTTAAGAAACTGTCAAAATGTGTTTCCACATTGACTGTATCATTTATTAGCAGCAGTGAATGAGAGTTCTATTTCCTCTACATCCTCATCAACTCTCAGACTTTTAAATTTTGGACATTCTGGTAAGTGTGTGCACAAACTCATTATAGCTTTATTTTGTGTTTTCCTGATGACTGATTATCCTGAGTATCATTTCACATGTTCATCTGCCATTTGTATATCTTCTCTGGTCCATTCAAATCTTTTGCCCAATTTTAAATAGGGTTATTTTTCTTAAAATTGTGTCCTTGAGATTCTTTGCATAATCTGGATGCTATGGCTTATCTTTTCATTATCTTAGCTTTCTTCAAGAGTAGAAATCATCTTTGATGATGTACACGTTATCAATTTTTCATTTATTGGTTGTGTATCTAAAAAAAATCTTTGCCTAACCCACGGTCACAAGTATTTTCTCCCATGTTTTTCCTTCTAGGAGTTTTATAGCTTTCATTTTATATTACATTATATTTGGACATATCATCAATTTTGAGTTAATGTTTATATATAGTGAGATACAAATCAAGGTTAATTTTCCTTTCATATGGATATACACTTTTCTGGCACCATTGGTTGAAAAGGCTATCCTTTCTCCACTAAATTGCCTTTTCAATTTGAAAATTTGAAGAAACAAATGACCATATGTGTGTGGGTCTATTTCTAGATTCTATTCTTTTCCATTGATCTATTTGTTTATTGTCATGTACCTGTAGTGTTTGGACAGCTCTAGCTTTAGAGTATGCCTGGAAGTCAAATAGTGTGTCACCCAACTTTGTTCCTTTTCAAAGTCTTTTTTTTTAATTATTCCAGATATTTTGTACTTCTTTATAAAGCATATAATCAGCTTATACATTTCTACTAAAAAAGGACACTGGGGCTGCACTAGATCTATGGAGCAATTTTGGGATAATTGACATCCTGGACTATTGCTATACATCCACTACTATCCTAATAGACAAGACTATTAAGTCTTCTGACCCATGAACATGGTATATATCTCCATTTATTTAGATGTTTACTTTCTCTCTGCAATATTTTGACATTTTCAATGAACTGATCTTACACATCTTCTCAAAGATGAATCCCAAAGTATTTCATATTTTTGTTACTATTGTCAATGGTTTCATTTTGTTACTATTGTCAATGGTTTCAATCTCCAATTGCTTGTGCTAGTATATGGAGTTGTAACTGATTTCTGTATATTGACCTTGTATCCTGCAACCTTACTAAATGCACATATTAGTTCTAAACACGTTTTGGGTGGATTTCCTAGCATTTTCAACACCATCGTGTCATTAGTGAATTTCACTTCTTCCTTTCAAATCTGAATGCCGTTTATTTCTCTTTTTTCCTTATTGCACTGGCTAGAACTTCCTGTATGGTGTTGAATACAGGCGGTTCAAACATAGATTCCTGCTTTGTCCCTTACCATTAAGTGTGAGCTTAGATGTAGGTTTCTCATAGATACACTGTATCTGGTTGACCCGATGCCCTTCTATTCTGAGTTTGCTGAAATCTTTTATAGGAATGGATTGTGGATTTGTCAATGCTTTTTTGCATCTATTGCGATGATCATATGTTTTTTCTTATTTAGATTGTTGATATATTTACTTACATTGGTCAATTTAAAAATGTTAAACCAAGTTTGAGTTCTTGGGAAAAATTCAAAGTCTCTGGCCCCTTTCAATGGCTCCAGGATGCAGGCATTGGCACTCTATCTGCAGGAACTAACTGCATTCCTGTCTCTCCAAAGCCCTCCTTTCCAACTTGAAACCTCAGCTTCTGATTTTCTCCTGGTCTTCTTCATGAGCAATGTGGCTTAGATCTACTGTCCCAGCTTTCAGCTCAGCTTACCTTCCAGGACAACTCTTCTAGAATTTGGGCCAGAGGCACCCACCTCAGGCTTTGTGGGACCAACTCGGTTGTCCCTCCCTCTCCAGCCTCTCTCAACAGAGTGGCATACAATTTCATAAATTTATTTATTCACCTGTAGAGTAATTTTATTAGCTCTCCCATTTATAACACAGAAGAGAAAATTATAAATAAAAATAAGACATATAGTCAAGTACATATATGATTACATCTACAAATATACACATTAATGTAAGTTATAGAATTACATAAATTAAGCATAAAGTAAACTAATGTAAATATACACATTACTTTGAAATGTTGAATATTAAAAATCCAGTCTAGAGTAGAATAGAAAGGAATTCGCTTTATGTCTATGGTTTCCTTTTTCTAAATAATGTGTGACAATATGGCAGAATAAAATGGATATCTAATAAGGTTCAATATTCCAGATTCCTGACTTTTTTGATATGATTTTTGTGTGCATGTGTATGTAACCGAGGGAAAAGATTGCTGAATGTAGAAAACTTGTTTCAAAATGCCACAAAAAAAGACTATCATGTAAAGCAAAGAGGCTAAGCCAGATAGAGTAAATTACCCGGAGAAATGGCCACACAAGAAGAAAGTTAGGAATTAGCAGCACAACCTATTTTTCTGTATACAAAAACTAGTAACCATGGACTGCACCCATACTGCAAACACCTTGTTCTACAAGTATGCTTTCAATTGGTTTTCTGGACCTCAAGACAGAGTTCTCCATGGAAACAATGTTTTAACAATTTGCAGGCTGGTCTTTGAGACCAGTGGTCCCTTTATCTACTATGTAGCTAAAACACTAGATATTGACAAACAAAAATGGTAATAAAAATACCACCTTATTACCAGGAATTTAAAAAAAAATGAACATGAAAGAAACTATTGAGTACTTTTTTTAAAAGTGTAAACTCTGTGGGCGGCTGAAGAGGAGTCACTTTGCTGTCATGTGGGTGAGGAGGTGGATAAAGACTGATCCCATTCTGAAGGACATTTCTGGGTTTTAAAGACTGGTGGCACTATTTATCGTCATATAATTGCTGGTGAAAATACATGGATTTTTCTTACCACAGTTGCTCTTCTTTCACTCTTTATCTATGAGTTAGGTTTTGTTTTATTTTATTTTATTTTATTTTATTTTCCTTTTCCTGAGAAAGGTAGCGGGGAAAGGGGTGGCCAATAGAGAGATAATCTCTTGTCTGCCAGGGTGGAATACAGCAGGTAGAATAGAACAATTAGAGAAAGGAGTGTCTTACAGAGTATTGACAGAGTGGCGGCAGGAAAACTAGGGTATGTGATCGTCTGAAGGGAAGAGGAAGAAGGAAGGGTATAACCGAGTCGGTCTCCGGGGGCGTTGACAGAGGACAGGGACCACGGTGGCACTTGCAGCCTTGCGTGGGGCAGTGAGGAGCCTTCAGAGAAGGACCCCAGTGGGGCAGGTGAAGATCACATGCTTATCATCTAAAGAGAGAGGACCTAGTATTGTATGAATATTTAGTTTTTAAAAAACTGTATCAATCAAACAAAACTTGCACATAGCTTTACATGTTTCCAGAGGCCAAACATCAGCAAGGTAAAGGACAAACCTTCAAAAGAAAAGGCACTTAATGAATCACAGATAAATATTTATGCAAATTTTAGGAGCCCCGCTGTTACCTTTCAGTTTAAAATGCTTTGATATTAAGGTGTTATCCAAAACAGGATTCCTTTTGAAAACCATGACTCCATCAAAATCCTAGAGGAGAACATAGGCAATAACCTCTTCGACATTGGCCACAGCAACTTCTTTCAAGAAGTTTGTCTCCAAAGGCAAGGGAAACAAAAGCGAAAATGAACTTTTGGGACTTCATCAAGATAAAAAGCTTCTGCACAGCAAAGGAAACAGTCAACAAAACAAAGAGGCAACCCACAGAATGGGAGAAGATATTTGCAAATGACACTACAGAAAAAGGGCCGATATCCAAGATCTATAAAGAACTTCCCAAACTCAACACCCAAAAAACAAATAATCAAGTCAAAAAACGGGCAGAAGACATGAACAGACACTTCTCCAAAGAAGACATACAAATGGCTAACAGACACATGAAAAAATGTTCATCATCATTAGCCATCAGGGAAATTCAAATCAAAACCACATTGAGATACCACCTTACACCTGTTAGAATGGCAAAAATTGACAAGGCAAGAAACAAATGTTGGAGAGGTTGTGGAGAAAGAGGAACGCTCTTACACTGTTGATGGGAATGCAAGTTGGTACAGCCACTTTGGAAAACAGTGTGGAGGTGCCTCAAAAAATTAAAAATAGAGCTACCCTATGACCCAGCAATTGCACTCCTGGGTATTTACCCCAAAGACACAGATGTAGTGAAAAGATGGGACATATGCACCCCGATGTTCATAGTAGCAATGTCCACAATAGCCAAACTGTGGAAGGAGTCGAGATACCCTTCAACGGACGAATGGATAAAGAAGATGTGGTCCATATATACAATGGAATATTACTCAGCCATCAGAAAGGATAAATATCCAACTTTTACATCAACATGGATGAGACTGGAGATTATGCTAAGTGAAATAAGTCATGCAGAGAAAGTCAATTATCATATGGTTTCACTCATTTGTGGAACATAAGGAATAGCATGAAGGACAATGGGAGAGGGAAGGGGAGAATGAAGGGGGGAAATCGGAGGGGGAGATGAACCATGAGAGACTATGGACTCTGAGAAACAAACTGAGGGTTCTAGAAGGGAGGGGGGTGGGGGGATGGGTTAGCCCAGTGATGGGTATTAAGGAGGGCGCATATTACATGGAGAACTGGGTGTTATATGTGAACAATGAATCATGGAACACTACATCAAAAACGAATGATACACTGTATGGTGACTAACATAACATAATAAAAAAATAAACGTTTAAAAAAATTAAAAGAAAAAAGAAAAAAGAAAACCATGGATTGAGTGCAAGAGAAAGAAAAAACTATTGGGAATACTTTCGGCAAGCATTTCTTTTATACCCACTAAGCTAGGGATGCGGGAGGCCCACGACAGAGTTCCCTCCCTCGCGGAGCTCACTGCACATGTACAACGCAGACAGAGATTCACAGTTGCCATGTGAAGTTACAAGTGCCATTTAAAAGAGATAACGTATACACTGCCATGGAGGACCAAGGGGGAGCAGAAGGACTGACAAAGCAAAAGATTCCAGAACACCTCCTCCAGGATCATTGAACTTTTGACTTGGCCCAGAAGGACCTCCTCTTAGCAATCCCCTCGAGGTCACTATGCTCGCAGTTGCTGCTGTCTCTTGCATTTTCGTCCTCCCTGTACCCATGTCTTCTTCAGCCACCTTGGTCTTGGCAAGTGGCAGGGGAAAGGGAGAAAACCATTTCATGAGTGGAGGCATTCTACATCACAAGATGCTCCATCTGCGGATGCAGAGAGAAGAACCTCGGTAAAAATAGCTTCAGCTAAAAATACCAAGTGAGCTACAGTGACCCCAAAGCAATTCTGTATCCATACTTGTTTCAGTCAAAGGTTGGAACCAAGTACAGCATATGGAATCCATAGCCTCCGTTTGTGAAGGCCAGTGCCATCCTTCCATGAAACAGGTGCCCGATAATCATTTGCTGCTTGGAATTAGTATTGTCAGCTATTCAGAGATTATTAGCACCAGAGACTGTAAAGTAAGGCCATGGATTTGTGTTTAACACCTGACTATCTATGATGGAAATGAATGAAATTCAATTTGAATTAATGAAAATAAAAGTAACGAAGTCATCTCTTTTCGGGAAGAGACACAAACAGTAGGTTGGGGGATAAAATTCCAAAGATAACAGGAACAGCTCTCTCGGTTGTATGAAAGTGAGAGGAGGAACAACAGGCTGATTAAGGTGCTGGTCTCCGCTGCCTGGAAGCCAGACTTCCTGGGGAAGAGGTGGGGGAGAGAGGCTGAGCGTTCCTCACACCTTGAATAGATAAAAGAGGCGTATGCCCACTCCCTTAGATGGCTCCAGAACGAAGCAATGAGTGAAGAAAGTCAGATTGAGCCCATTTCCAGCTGGAGAAATCTTCATCACTACCAGCCCTGGAAATGGTCATTTCTGGAAAAAGTCACCTGACCAGGAATTCCACTCCTGAAGCCTGGCTCCTTTTTTACACATTGGGGAACTATTAATTGAGCACTTACCGTGTCCTGGATATTTTCCTTTGCTTTGGGGCCAAATCCCTGAACTTGAGTTCCTCTCAGCATACTTCTAGGTTAACTAGAATTTTCTAGATATGATGCATTCAAAACAAAATATAGAAAGGAAGTGGACAGTGAGGATATAAATATATCTACCATTACAATTTTGGGTTTTTTGGGGGTTTTTTTTGTTTTTTTTAAAGATTTTATTTATTTATTTGACAGAGAGATAGAGAGAGAGCACAAGTAGGCAGAGAGGCAGGCAGAGGAAGAGGGAGAAGCAGACTCTCCACTGAGCAGGGAGCCCGACCTGGGGCTCGATCCCAGGACCCTGGGATCATGACCTGAGCTGAAGGCAGCCGCTTAACCGACTGAGCCACCCAGGTGCCCCTACAATTTGTTTTAATTAAAATGCATTTATTGGTCTCATGGATGGCCTTTTTGATAAGTGAAAGTGATGCTTTAAACTTTAAAATAATTTACTAATAACATAGTATTTTATCAGTTTTGTATTTTGGAGTTCCATCACCGAAATAGTTTGAAAACCAGGGATCTACACTAGTGTCCTACACCTGATAGGAATCCCTTCCAGCAGCCTGGATCCATGCTCATCTGTCTTGTCGCTTCCCGGACAATGTAGCGCATGCCATTTTCAGAAGTTCTACTGGAAATTTTTTCTTGTTACCTTTGTTCCCGACACGTGGGTTTTTTGCTGACTGACCACTCATTTTGCTTTCCATGAAATCTCATGGAGGCATCTTGTTTCTGTTTCGTTTTCACACCTGTTATTACAGAAGAAACTCCTCTACTTTTATGATCTAGTTAGGCTTTGCAAGATGAATGACCCCCCCCTCCCTGCCCATCCAGGCTTAAAACAAAAGTGGTTTAGTATTATTTCATGATTCTGTGCGTTGACTGGTGGTTTCCCCGGCCGTACCTGGGCCTGTTCTCGGGTCTGCATTCAGTCGGCTGATGGGCTGGTGCACCAGCCAGGTGGCTCAGTTCTCCTCCCTGTGATCTTTCCACACTTTACAGCTTGTCGACCTCAGTGTAGTTGGACTTTTTACATGGCAGCTGGCTCCCGAGAGAGAGCTGACGCTGCCAGCCTCTTAAATCCTGGGCTCACACCTCCCAGAATGTCATTTTTTAAAAAAAATATTTTATTTATTTATTCATGAGAGTCAGAGAGAGAGAGAGAGACGCAGAGGCAGAGGGAGAAGCAGGCTCCCAAGGAGCAGGGAGCCCGAAGCGGGACTCGATCCCAGGACCCTGGGATCATGACCTGAGCCGAAGGCAGCCGCTTAACCGACTGAGCCACCCAGGCGCCCCAGAATGTCATTTTTGTTACATTTTGACAGGGACAGAAGTTAAAGCAAGTAAGACAAGTTGCAAGGCCAGGTCCGATTCAAGGGGAGAGGAAACCCATTCTGCTCTTGCACTTGCTTCGAAGCATCCAAGGCGAGGATGTTGGCGGCCATATTTGCACACGACCAACCGCAGCCTGAAAAGCATTTGTTTTTTTGTCTTCTGTAGGTTCTAATGGCCAAGAGAGGTTTACGGCTGTGGTCCTCCAACGTGTTGTCATTGTAGAGGTGAACACTTCATTCTTTTAAGACCTTTCAAATCAGATAGGGTCTTCTCCTCCCTGCTACTGTAAGGGAGGTCAAACTTAACCTCCATCTTTTTGGAGTCTCCAGCTGGACCCAAGAGTTAAATAGACTTAAGAATGGTTAACAGGAGAAAACCATATGCATTTCTTTTTACATGTACATGGAAGTCTCCACACACATACAAACACAACAACAACAAAAATGAAGACTCAAAGAAGTGACAAAATATAAATGCTTTTATACCAAGTTGAACAAAGACAGGCAATTATGAAAAAGTAACTAAGTCACACGGGGAAGCTAAAGGGAGATGAGAATTATTTAACACAATCTGTGCGTACAGAATCCTCTCAGCCTCTACTCCCTCATCCCTGGAGATAAGAATGTTTCTTTCCTCCAGGTACAGAGAGGCTATCTCTCATAGCGGGGGGTTTATCTTGCTTTCAGGAGGAAAGGATCGGTCAGGGCACCTTTCTTGGTCCTGCTGTTTTTCAGTGCCTTCAGCTCCAAATAATCCTTATACCAAAGTGGTATATTTAGGGGTGACATAGTCTGCTTCCTTTCAGTAGTATAATTTCTACTCGACACCTATTTCCAAATCAGATCAGTTTCAACTGGTGGGCAGACACCCCCTCTCCAGGATGACTGGCACATGCGTTGGAGTTACCTAGCAATCAGTTTGTTTATGCAGGTTGGTCCCCCAGCTGAGGTGGAAAAAGGGAGCTGAATTCCGCCCTTGTTCCCCTCACTAAGCCATGTATCCCTGTGTGGGACTGAGTCTTCCATCTGCCTTGGACACAGCACCACAGTGTGCCCATCCCAAGGGGCCTGGGCATCTGGGGCTTGTCACCAGGACTTGTCAGCAAGACATAGTGGCTTGCTAGTTTCACCAAGTTGAAATGCTGGATGACCTTCTAGCCTTTTTCTTAAACCTGCCAACCCCCCCCCTTTTTTTCAATTTGGTAGTTTTTCTTCCCAATCTTTTGCTAAATGTTATTGATCGATTAGAGTAGCTCTTTCAACACATTCTTTGTGATACTGAATTGTTCCTCTGGGCCCATGAATAATGTCTTCTGTGCATGTGATTTTCTTACACGTTTTCTATTGTTTCCATTGTGATCGTGTGTTTCTTCAAACGAGCCTTTTAACAACCTTATTGTTTTTGCTTTTATTAGAGGTAATGGAATAAAGAATGCTCATAAAAGGACTTAGGTACTAAATGTAAATATAATAAACACCCACTAGACTAACGGCTAATGCCAGGGGCAAAACCATACAGTTTTGCTATATTCAGACTAAAATGACAGTGCATAACTGTAACCGCCCTCTGCTGGTTCATGTTTTTGCTCTACAAATAGATTTGCTCCTATCTGGGACGGCTTGCAAGTTCCAAGTTTAAGTATCAGAGTTTCCGAATGTAACTAGAAAGAACAGTCAGTCTTTGGGAGACTCCGTGGAGTATGATTCACTGTTGTACAAGCGCTAATTATCTGCTTTTACAGTGCTTAAGCACTCACACTTACAGTTAATTTTTAAAGTAATTGTGTTTTTGTAAAAATAGCATTTTATGAGTTGAATGAGTCTTGAAAAACCTTAGTTAACATAGTTAAGCCATCCCAGTCGAAGGGGATAATCTATCCTTTTTTTTTTTTTTTTTTTTTTTGAGAAAAAAAGATTCTCCAGCATTTACAGCAAATAATTTTTGGATTAAGTTTCAATGTGAAGACACTTTCCCTAGGTCTATTTATTTCTATTTTCATGCTACTACAAAGTGAGCTCATTCTCCTCATTTTGAGTACCACTCCACCTGTATTGTCTCTAAAAGAGCCTTTCCACGTAGTTCTGGTCTAACACGGCTGCTGGGCTCGCAGCTCCCATGGGAGATGTTGCCCTTTCTCCCTTAGGGACCTGCAGGGCCCGGCCCCTATTTCTGCTGCACGGAAGTCACCTTAGTGAGTGTCCTGGTGCCTCATCTTGCTCACGGGGAGGCTCCAACGAGGTCTGTCTTTTGGGAATCACCATAGCACCTGTCTGAGTGCCTTAGTACGTGCTTAATAAATAGTCCTTGGAGAAAATAAGTGTCCCTGACTATTCCTCAGAGCCTGGGTTCACCACCACCTGCGCCTCCATTTCCTGGCTCCGGCTCAGGTCTTTTCTAGGCTCTCCAACAACTCTGTGAAAGTAGAGGAAGTCAAATTGTTTATTTTGATGAGGATTGTTATTTTTAATTTGATCGGTGTCACTTCCTAAATGAGGGTGGCCCGTGGCTGTTCCTTTTAACTCTATTTCCACTGAAACAGCAACTTTTAAAGGCTGGTGGAGAAATAGCATCTCCTGCATTTTGAGCGAGAAGCCAGGGAGGTAGCCGGGGGCGGGGGGGTGACCGCGGGGTCAGGCGCGCTGTCTCCACCACTTCCTGCCATGTGGCTTTGGAGATCCTTCACACGTGGGCTCCACTTCCTTGCCTTTCGGTGAGAATCTGGGTGGGATGACCTCTCAGCTTTCAGCCAAGTCTAAGGACTTCTGATTCTACTGAGGTTTTATCATATGGAAGAGCCGTGACTTGAGTCTCTCTCTGTCTTCCGACTCTGAGTCCAGGGATCTTCCCATGGCCCCAATTAGTTTCTCCTTCTTCCGAGCTTTCTGGAGCCTCTTCCAATTAGAAGGAAATTAGCTTGGAAAGCCTGGTACTAGAGTGCTAATTTAAAGGCACTTTCTACTAGGATTCCATTCTCTTTTTCTTGATGTTTGATAGCCATGCTCGCTTATAGCCAATGTTCCTTTTTCCATCTTACGTTTCTCCTCTTTCTGCAGTACTCTGCTTGGATTTAACTGATTTCTGTTTCTGCTACCTTTCCAAAGTGCTAAATTTCCCTTCAGTCAAAAGCTTGTGAATATATCTTCCACAGACTCCATGAATATTTCACTCCGATTCATCATCTGAGTCACTGGTGGAAATCTAATACAGTAACAGAATAAGTGAAATAAAACTTCCTGAAAATAGTTTCCTCGTGTTACTTGCCCATGAAAAGCCTTCATTCCATCTTTCCCCAAACTCTTCTTCATATGTTTGATCCCAGCTGTGCAAAGGCCCTGTGGTCAAGGAGAGAGGCCTGCATTCAGGAGTTGCTGGTTGTTGAGAAAGGTGGGGAAGGCAGTAAGATGTGAAATTATGGCAGTAAGCAGATAAGACATTTTTACAAAGGGGCTTGCATCAATATTGAAGTATAGGTACCTGTACAAGGTCAATGTGAGGATGTCTGGGAGGCAGTTGTTCTGAGGGTAGAGGATTCTACAGAGACATCTTGGAAGAATCATGAACATAAGAATGGTAGCTGTTACCATGGGATCTCACTGGAAGGCTAGGTAAAAAGAGAAAAATAAAGATTCAGGACAGAACCCTAAACACCTCTGACTTTTATAGGATGGACAGAGTATGAGAAGCCCACAACAGAAACCTGAGTAGGAGAGTACAAGGGCATAAATGTATTTAGCATTCATTCATTCATTTCTTCAACAAAAACATACAGTGCACTATTTTAGGACCTGGGGATTCAGCAAGGATAAGGGAAACATGCCTGTTTTCCTCAAGTTTGAATTCTAGAGGAGAGATGAATATTAAACATATAATTGCCCATCAACTCAATTACTCTTTGGATAAGTATTATAAAGGGGCATAGAGCTTGCATAAGAGAAGATGGTAGGGCAACTGGACCCATTCCAGGGATTTGGGAAGGTTCTTCCTGAATAGGTGAAGTTTGATCTGACTTCTGAAGGCTGAGTGGGCATTAGCTAGGTAAAGGGACAATGAGGTCACCTCAGGCAGACAAAACTGTGTGTGGACAGGACAAGAGAGAATCAAACATTCAAAGGATAGAAAGACTGGTATGGTTGAAAGGCAGAGATATGGGGGGGCAGAGCCTTGATAAAAGCCTGCTGACTTAGGTAGAGCACACAAGCTAGGAGATTGTTCTCTTTATCCTACAGGAAGTGGGATGTCTTTTTCTCCCCCCCAGGTCTACAGTAACATTATTTATTTATTTATTAAAAGATTTTATTTATTTATTTGAGAGAGAGAGACCATGAGGTGGGAGGCAGAGGGAGAGGGAGAAGCAGACTCCCTGCTGAACAGGGAGCCTGATGTGGGACTTGATCCCAGGACTCTGAAATCATGACCTGAGCCCAAGGCAGATGCCCAACTAACTGAGCCACCCAGTCGCCCCTACAGTAACCTTATTTTAACAGAGAAACCAGGCCACAGTAAGTCTACATGATTGGAGTAGTAGGAGATTATCTTCCCAAATGGTGAAGCCTGAGCCCAGCTGGCAGCACACAAAGGTTAAAACCAAAGCCCAGATATCCTCTTTCCTGGTTGTGCCCCATATCATCTGCTCATGTTGTTAGATGAGAGACCCCACAACTACACTGAATGAAGGAAGAGGTCCAACTGGGCAGAGGTGACATCCAGGGAGGAGACAAACACTCATTGAAGAGGATGCTGAAGCAAAAGTGCAGTTGCCCACCCTCTGCTATTCTCTGATGAGAAAGGCAAGGGGAGGGGAGTGGAGGGGAGGGGCAGAAGATCATGTTCTTCATTCTTCAAATAAGTAAATCCTATAGGATGGGGTTGATGGTCAGTCAAGCAGTAGACTAGGATGGAAATCTAGGCTAGTTATAGATCTCCGTGCCTAAGGAAAAGAACAACAATGATAAGGGAGAAGACAGGAACGTTAAAATGCCTTAAAGTATTAAAAAGAAGAGCCCCTGGAACTAGGAGCAAGATGGCGGAGGAGTAGGAGACCTGGATTTTGTCTGGTCTCAGGAATTCAGCTGGATAGGGATCAAACCATTCTGAACACCTAAAAACTCAACAGGAGATTGAAGAAAAGAAGAGCAACAACTCTCTGAACAGAAAAGCGACCACTTTCTGGAAGATAGGATGTGCTGAGAAGTGAATCTGAGGCGATATTCGGGAGGATAGACAGCGGGGGAGGGGCCTCTGTCCGCCACTTCTGGCAAGTGATAGAGCCGTGGAGCACAAAATCGGAACTTTTAGAAGTCGGCTCCGCTGTGGGACGTCGCTCCAGTGGCTAAGCGGGGGGTGGAACCCTTGTGAGACACTGTGGTCTCAGGACCCTCGGGGTCACAGAAAGACTGGGGGTGCCTGAGTACGGCAGAGCTCCCAGGGATCGGAGCGGGGAAGCCGGCTGCAGAGATGGAGCCCAGGCACGGGCTCTCAGCTCGGGGTTGACATAAACCGTGATCCGCCACACAGTCGGGCCACTGCTCCTCCAGCAGGGACCCAACAAGCGGCAGATCCGGGGACACTCCCCTTCCTCTCCTGGGACGAGCGGTGCAGGAGTGTACTGCAGGGATCTGCTGGGTTTGGAGACTCCGCAGGGGGTCAGGGGCCAGAGATAGAAACGCGCGGTCACAGGCCGGGTGAGCACGGAGTGTGGCTGGAGACTGGGCAGACAGGAGTGACTGCTTTTCTCTGGGGGTGCACTGAGGAGTGGGGCCCCAGTTCTTCGCTCCTCTGGGGTGGAGATTGGGAGGCCGCCATTTTCACTCTTGTCCTCCAAAGCTGGATGGAAAGCTTGCAGGGAACAAAAGCTCCTGAGAGCAAACCCGAGCAGATTACTTAGCCCGGACTGGGCAAAGGCAGGGCAATTCCGCCTCTGGCAAAGACATTTGGGAACCACGGCAACAGGCCCCTCCCCAGAAGATCAGCAAGAACAGCCAGCCAAGACCAAGTTCACCGATCAATGAGAACGGCAGAACTCCAGCGCTAGGGGGATACTGCACATAGAATTCATGGCTTTTTTACCATGATTCTTTAGTCTTCGAAAGTTAACTTTTTTTTTTTAATGTTTCTTTTTCCCTTTTTCAATCAACATCTTATCAATCCCTTTTTAAAAAAATTTTTTATTTTTCATTTTTAGAGTCATATTCTATCCCTTCATAGTAGTTACCCTTATTTTTTGCATATATATATATAAGTTGTTCTCTCTTTAAAATTTTGAGATAGTTTCTTCTAACAGATCAAAACATACCCTAAATCTCTAGTGTATGGTTTTGTTCTACTCTCCTGCCTGATCACATTCTCTCCCTTTTCTTTTCTTTTCTTTTTAATCCTCTTCTTTCTTTTTTCAAACAACTTCTTATCAATTCCTTTTATAAATTTTTTTATAATTTTCATCTTTACAGTCATATTCCATCCCTTCATCATATCAACCCTTATTTTTGTACATATATAAGTTTTTCTTCTTTAAAATTTTGGGAGGCACTTTCTTCTAACAGACCAAAATACACCCAAATTCTAGTGTGTGGCATTGATCTATGCACCAGCCTGATCATATTTGATCATATTCTGGTTTGTTTTGTTTTGTTTTGTTCTATTTTTGTTTGTTTTTATCTTCTTTTTTTTTTTCTTTTTCTTTTTTCTTTCTTTCCCTTTCTTTTCTCCCGGCTTCAGGTCTTTTCTGATTTGTTTAGAGTATATTTTCTGGGGACATTGTTACCCTGTTAGCATTTTGTACTCTCATTAATCTATTCTCCTCTGGACAAAATGACAAGATGGAAAAAATCACCTCAACAAAAAGAACAAGAGGTAGTACTGACTGCCAGGGACCTACTCAATATGGACATTAGTACGATGTCAGATCTAGAGTTCAGAATCATCACTTTAAAGATACTAGCTGGGCTTGAAAAAAGCATGGAAGTTATTAGAGAAACCCTTTCTGGAGAAATAAAAGAACTAAAATCTAACCAAGTCGAAATCAAAAAGGCTATTAATGAGGTGCAATAAAAAATGGGGGCGCTAACTGCTAGGATAAATGAGGCAGAAGAGAGAATCAGTGATATAGAATACCAAATGATGGAAAATAAAGAAGCTGAGAAAAAGAGAGATAAACAACTACTGGATCACGAGGGCAGAATTCGAGAGATAAGCGATACCATAAGACGAAACAACATTAGAATAATTGGGATCCCAGAAGAAGAAGAAAGAGAGAGAGGGGCAGAAGGTGTATTGGAGCAAATTATAGCAGAGAACTTCCCTAATTTGGGGAGGGAAACAGGCATCAAAATCCAGGAGGCACAGAGAACCCCTCTCAAAATCAATAAAAATAGGTGAACACCCCGACATCTAATAGTAAAACTTACAAGTCTCAGAGACAAAGAGAAAATCCTGAAAGCAGCTCAGGAGAAGAGATCTATAACCTACAATGTTAGAAACATTAGATTGGCAACAGACCTATCCACAGAGACCTGGCAGACCGGAAAGTACTGCATGATATATTCAGAGCACTAAATGAGAAAAATATGCAGCCAAGAATACTCTATCCAGCTAGGCTGTCACTGAAAATAGAAGGAGAGATGAAAAGCTTCCAGGACAAACAAAAACTAAAGGAATTTGCAAACACAAAACCAGCCCTACAAGAAATCTTGAAAGGGGTCCTCTAAGCAAAGAGAGAGGCTAAAAGCAACATAGACCAGAAAAGAACACAGACAATATACAGTAACAGTCACCTTACAGGCAATACAATGGCACTAAATTCCTATCTTTCAATAGTTACCCTGAATGTAAATGGGCTAAATGCCCCAATCAAAAGACACAGGTTATCAGATTGGATTAAAAAACAAGACCCATCAATATGCTGTCTGCAAGAGACTCATTTTAGACCCAAAGACACCCCCAGATTGAAAGTGAGGGGGTGGAAAACCATTTACCTTGCTAATGGACACCAAAAGAAAGCTGGGGTGGCAATCCTTACATCAGACAAATTAGATTTTAAACCAAAGACTGTAATAAGAGATAAGGAAGGACCCTATATCCTACTTAAAGGGTCTATCCAACAAGAAGATCTAACAATTGTAAATATCTATGCCCCTAACATGGGAGCAGCCAATTATATAAGGCAATTACTAACAAAAGCAAAGAAACACATTGACAACAATACAATAATAGTGGGGGACTTTAACAACCCTCTCACTGAAATGGACAGATCATCTAAGCAAAAGATCAGCAAGGAAATAAAGACTTTAAATGACACACTGGACTAAATGGACTTCACAGATCTATTCAGACCATTCCATCCCAAAGCAACAGAATACACATTCTTCTCTAGTGCCCATGGAACATTCTCCAGAATCAATCACATCCTAGGTCATAAATCAGGTCTCAACCGGTACCAAAAGATTGGAATCATTCCCTGCCTATTTTCAGACCACAATGCTTTGAAACTAGAACTCAATCACAAGAGGAAAGTTGGAAAGAACTCAAATACATGGAGGCTAAAGAGCATCCTACTAAAGAATGAATGGGTCAACCAGGAAATTAAAGAAGAATTAAAAAAAAATTCATGGAAACCAATGAAAATGAAAACACAATTGTTCAAAATCTTTGGGATGCAGCAAAGGCAGTCCCAAAAGGAAAGTATATAGCAATATAAGCCTTTCTCAAGAAACAAGAAAGTTCTCAAGTATACAACCTAACCCTCCACCTAAAGGAGCTGGAGAAAGAACAGCAAATAAAGCCTAAACCCAGCAGGAGAAGAGAAATAATAAAGATCAGAGCAGAAATCAATGAAATAGAAACCAAAAGAACAGTAGAACAGATCAATGAAACTAGAAGCTGGTTCTTTGAAAGAATTAACAAGATTGATAAACCCCTGGCCAAACTTATCAAAAAGAAAAGAGAAATGACCCAAATCAACAAAATCATGAATGAAAGAGGAGAGATCACAACCAACACCAAAGAAATACAATTATAAGAACATATTATGAGCAACTCTATGCCAGCAAATTAGATAACCTGGAAGAAATGGATGCATTCCTAGAGATGTATCAACTACCAAAACTGAACCAGGAAGAAATAGAAAACCTGAACAGACCTATAACCACTAAGGAAATTGAAGCAGTCATCAAAAATCTCCCAAAAAACAAAAGCCCAGGGCCAGATGGCTTCCCAGGGGAATTCTACCAAATCTTTCAAGAAGAATTAATACCTATTCTTCTGAAACTGTTCCAAAAAATAGAAATGGAAGGAAAACTTCCAAACTCGTTTTATGAGGCCACCATTACCTTGATCCCCAAACCAGACAAAGACCCCATCAAAAAGGAGAATTACAGACCAATCTCCTTGAGGAACATGGATGCAAAAATTCTCACCAAAATACTAGCCAGTAGGATCCAACAGTACATTAAAAGGATTATTCACCACGACCAAGTGGGATTTATCCCTGGGCAGCAAGGTTGGCTCAACATCTGCAAATCAATCAACGTGATACAATACATTAACAAAAGAAAGAAGAATCATATGATCCTCTCAATAGATGCAGAAAAAGCATTTGACGAAGTACAGCATCCTTTCTTGATCAAAACTCTTCAGAGTATAGGCATAGAGGGTACATACCTCAATATCATAAAAGCCATCTATGAAAAACCTACAGCTAATATCATTCTCAATGGGGAAAAACTGAGAGCTTTCCCCCTAAGGTCAGGAATGTGGCAGGGATGTCCACTATCACCACTGCTATTCAACATAGTATTGGAAGTCCTAGCCACAGCAATCAGACAACAAAAAGACATAAAAGGCATCCAAATCAGCAAAGAAGAAGTCAAACTCTCACTCTTTGCAGATGATATGATACTTATGTGGAAAACCCAAAAAGACTCCACCCCATAACTGCTAGAACTCATACAGGAATTCAGTAAGGTGGCAGGATATAAAATCAATGCCCAGAAATCAGTGGCATTCCTATACACCAACAACAAGACAGAAGAAAGAGAAATTAAGGAGTCAATCCCATTTACAATTGGACCCAAAACCATAAGATACCTAGGAATAAATCTAACCAAAGAGGCAAAGGATCTGTACTCAGAAAACTATAAAATACTCATGAAAGAAATTGAGGAAGACGCAAAGAAATGGAAAAACGTTCCATGCTCATGGATTGGAAGAACAAATATTGTGAAGATGTCCATGCTACCTAGAGCAATCTACACATTCAATGCAATCCCCATCAAAATACCATCCACTTTTTTCAAAGAAATGGAACAAATAATCCTAAAATCTGTATGGAACCAGGAAAGACCCCGAATAGCCAGAGGAATGTTGAAAAAGAAAAGCAAAGCTGGTGGCATCACAATTCCGGACTTCCAGCTCTATTACAAAGCTGTCATCATTAAGACAGTATGGTACTGGCACAGAAACAGACATATAGATCAATGCAACAGAATAGAGAGCCCAGAAATGGACCCTCAACTCTATGGCCAACTAACCTTTGACAAAGCAGGAAAGAATGTCCAATGGAAAAAAGACAGTCTCTTCAACAAATGGTGTTGGGAAAATTGGACAGCCACATGCAGAAGAATGAAACTGGACCATTTCCTTACACCACACACAAAAATAGACTCGAAATGGTTGAAAGACCTCAATGTGAGACAGGAGTCCATCAAAATCCTAAAGGAGATCACAGGCAGTTACCTCTTCAACCTCAGCCGCAGCAACTTCTTCCTAGAAACATCGCCAAAGGCAAGGGAAGCAAGGGCAAAAATGAACTATTGGGACTTCATCAAGATAAAAAGCTTTTGCACAGCAAAAGAAACAGTCAACAAAACCAAAAGACAACCGACAGAATGGGAGAAGATATTTGCAAATGACATATCAGATACAGGGCTAATATCCAAAATCAAACTCAACCCCCAAAGAACAAAGAATGCAATCAAGAAATGGGCAGAAGACCTGAACAGACATTTTTCCAAAGAAGACATCCAAATGGCCAACAGACACATGAAAAAGTGCTCAACATTGCTCGGCATCAGGGAAATCCAAATTAAAACCTCAATGAGATACCACCTCACACCAGTCAGAATGGCTAAAATTAACAAGTCAGGAAACAACAGATGTTGGCGGGGATGCGGAGAAAGGGGAACCCTCCTACACTGTTGGTGGGAATGCAAGCTGGTGCAGCCACTCTGGAAAACAGTATGGAGGTTCCTCAAAAAGTTGAAAATAGAGCTACCATACGATCCAGCAATTGCACTACTGGGTATTTACCCCAAAGATACAAATGTAGGGATCCGAAGGGGTACGTGCACCCCGATGTTTATAGCAGCAATGTCCACAATAGCCAAAGTGTGGAAAGAGTCAAGATGTCCATCGACAGATGACTGGATAAAGAAGATGTGGTATATATATACAATGGAATATTATGCAGCCATCAAAAGGAATGAGATCTTGCCATTTGCAACAACGTGGATGGAACTGGAGGGTGTTATGCTGAGCGAAATAAGTCAATCAGAGAAAGACATGTATCATATGACCTCACTGATATGAGGAATTCCTAATCTCAGGAAACAAACTGAGGGTTGCTGGAGTGGGGGGTGGGGTGGGAGGGATGGGGTGGCTGGGTGATAGACACTGGGGAGGGTATGTGCTATGGTGAGCGCTGTGAGTTGTGCAAGACTGTTGAATCACATATCTGTACCTCTGAAACAAACAATGCAATATATGTTAAGAAAAAAAAAAGAAGAAGGTAGCAGGAGGGGAAGAATGAAGGCGGGGGAAATCGGAGGGGGAGACGAACCATGAGAGACTATGGACTCTGAGAAACAAACTGAGGGTTCTAAAGGGGAGGGGGGTGGGAGGATGGGCTAGCCTGGTGATGGGTATTAAAGAGGGAATGTTCTGCATGGAGCACTGGGTGTTATGCACAAACAATGAATCATGGAACACTACATCAAAAACTAATGATGTAATGTATGGTGATTAACATAACAATAAAAAAATTTTTTTAAAAAGAGCCCCCTTTTTTTTCTTAAATAAGACAGGAAACGGCATCTTATCTTTTCCTCGCTGCATGAGCAGCAGACCTGTTGGTTTTGATGCAGCACGATATCTGTAACAAGGGCCTTTGATAAGCTTGCTCGATCATGGGAGGACAGAGGCTACCTGCTAATGTTAGAACGAGCTCTTCTCACAATGCCTCTTATAAGTGCTGATCTCATGCTGGATCCACAGAGGTGCCCCCAGCACCATAAGGTGCTGCAGTTAAAGCTTCTGGAATATTGCAATGGCACTTGGCGGCGGGGGGGGCGGGCTATGTCTTTCTTGTACATGCATACTCTTTTGGAACAGCTAGAGTTAAAGGATGAGCAGGAGTTTGGGTTTTGAGCCACAAAGTTTCAGACACCCACCACAGATGCCTCTGCCCTGTTTCACGACATGTTCTTTTCTGAGAAACACATTCAGTGGTTGAGCATTAAGTCCTGTGGTTGAAAGAAATGTCCTGCTCGCCACCATCAGCCCTCCTTCCTCCATGTGACTCTCACAGCAGCAGGGTCTGGAGGCAGGAAGATTGTGTCTGTTTCCTCTCCACAGGGCAATTCCTGGGGGACCTGGTGAATGGCATGGACAAGGTGGCCCACGTTGCCCGAGGTGACCCCTGCCACAGAGAGTCAGCCGTCCTTTGTCATGCCGATGGAGAACTCCTTGGTCAGCCTCTCCACCTGCTCGGGCGTTAGTGCCATGACACAGAACATGCCATCTGGTCAGTCATGTGCTGTCAGCCGTGGGAGGAGCCCTTCTTCTTGAGGCCAGAGACCAGCTGAGTCCGCATGCCCATGATGCAACCGGCCATGCCTTGTACGGCCTGCCGCCATTGATTCGCAGGTCAGGGTTGGTCAGGATGGTCGAGGCGATCCATGCCCCATTGATTAGAGGGTTGGAATACACAGGACAGATCAAGACCTTCAAGTGTGACTCCACCCTTTTGGCTTCAGCGTCTCTGCAGCCCACAGGGAGGGCTCCCACATGCCCACCCATGTTCTTGGCACAGGATTGGCAGAGACCAACATGAATGCCCTGGTCAATGAAGTGGCATACAGCCCACCATCCTTGTTACCATCACCACAGGCAAAGCCTTGGTTGACCGTGTCAGAGAATGAGAAGAGCTTGTTTGTCTTCACCACTGTTGCTATTTCCTTCCACTGCTCAGGGCGAGGGTCCACTCCCGTGGAACTGTGGGCACAGGCATGCAGGAGAAGAACACTTTGCTGTGGCATTTTGGAAATGTCCTCTATAGCGCCTGTGAAGTCAAAGCCGCACGTCTTGGGGTCATAGTATCGATAACCGTGTAGCTGTGTGCAGCATCCCTGAAGATGGGTGTGTGATTTCTGCAGGATGGTTTGGGCAGAAAGACATCTCGGCTGAACTTTAAAAATCTTTGCAGAAAATCGACTCCAATCCTCAAGGCCCTGGTTCCAGAAAGGTGTGCAGGGTGACATACCGGCTGCGTTCAACACTTGGTTGTTCTCACCTGGGGCTAGTTCTGCAGGTGCCTTAACAAAATTCAGCAAGTCCTACAATGGGCAGGTATTTGTCCAATTTTTTTGCAGCAAACTGGGCCTCTGCCTTCTGGACACGAGGAGCATATAAGGCTTTTCATTATCATCCCAGTGGGCACCAACTCCCAGATGCCTCTTTTTGCCGTTGGTGTCTCTCTTAAAGGCTTCTGGGGCTCCCGGGATGGGATCTGGGGCCCCAATTCCACATGGGTCCACCAGGAGCTGGCTCTGGCAGAAGCCACAGCAGCAAGGTCTGGGTGGAAGGTGGCAGTGACCCCGGGCGGGATTCGACCAGGATGTGGCAGGACAGTGGCAGGGGGAGGGGGTGAGAGGTGAGGGGAGGGAGAACCGTGGGGAGCTACAGGGCAGAGCAGAGGGCCACAAGTGGGACGTCTTTAAGCAGGAGAATAACATCATCATATTCTGACTTTAAAAGGTTAGTGTGATTGTGGTGTTTCTTTCCCACAGAAGCTGTGTATTCTACCTCTTTCTGAACACCTCAGGGTAGCTATCATATACTATGAGTATGTGCTGAATAGACACATGATGATGATGAAGGAGTGGAGAAACAGCAGGCCCCAAACTGGCCTTGGGCAGACAACGTTCCTACACCTCCTCTGTGCTCCTAAGAGCCTTAAAGTTCCTTAGGCACTTTTCTTTCTTCTTCAGCCAGTATTGGTTGAAGGGAATTCCATCTGTAGACATATCCTTCATCATCTGCACTTTGTTAAAATAAACTCATTTCTTTCTGTTTATGGTCTGCATAGAAATCAAATAGACTCAATGATCAGTTTCCTTCCTCTGTTGAACAATTATTTATTGAGCACCTGCTAGGTTCTAGGCATTATACTTGCCTTTATAAGGAGTCTAAATCACCACCACCAAAAACAAAATCACTTCAATACCAAGGGATGATTATATTTTATCAAAAGTTCATATGGAGTAGTTATTTGGGGGGGGTACTCTTAATAAGAAATAAATTACAAATGACAGTTAAGTTTTCAAACCAGTCCAGAAGATCTTATGTAACTTCATGGTAGTAACAAAAGAATGAGCTCAAGTCCCTTCTCTGTGTGTGTGTATGTGTGTGTGTGTTTGTCTATCTGTCTTGATGGTAAAGTTGCACAATGCTTCTTTTCTACATATGAATTTCTAGCTAAAATTCTGAAATAGATGACGTTTACCTCTGGTTTCCTTCCATTTCCTTTCTACACTCTGTCATAGTGGCAGTTTCCCTATAGACCCCCAGGCCTCCCGCCTTCTCCTGCAGCCTGGCCTTGGACTAGCCCCCTGCCTACGGGCAGCCCATCCCCTGGAGATGTCCTGTCTGTTTGGACATATGCCCTTATGTCAACTGGCATGAAAACCAAATACATGGCTGGGTGGAGGTGGGCTTAGAGAAAAGGAAGCACAGAGGACTAAGGGATTTACAGTCTACAGGGGAGACAGACATCAAACAATTACCTAATTATAATTGGGATAAGGATAAGAAGTTTAGGGTGCTATGAAAGCATATAATACAATGATCAACCAAGCCTGGGATTAGGAAACCCTCACTAAGAAAATGGCACTTAAGGTGACTCATGAATCATGAATAGGGATCTTTACGTAACATAGAGAAGTCCTATTCTTCCATGTGAGCTCCTCTTTTGTTCTCACCTAAATCCCTGGTTCTCCCATAAATGTCCTGGTCTCCAAAAGCACCATCCTTACCAGATCAAGCCCAGGACAAGTACACTGACAAGGTGTCAGCTACCCTGGATTGGGAGCCCCTGGAGGGGAATCAAAGCCCTCTGCATGCATGTCCTCGGCCTATACCCTTCTGACCAAGAGTCGAATTAATTGTGTAACCCAGGGACTCTAAACTGTGTGTGGTAAGAAAACAGGCTTAGGGGTTGAGCCATACTGGCCTCAAATCCTGAGCCTACCTAAGGAGCCGTACAACTCTGGAAGCATTACTTAACCTCTTCAAGCTCCAATTTCCTCCTTGGTAGTACAGGGGGAAAACATGGCCGCCTTTTATTGTATCAGGATGATTGGACTTCAATAAGCAGAAACCCTTGCTTAAACCAGCTTAAACAATAAGGAGATGTATCATCTCACAGGAGGGGCAGTAGATCAGAAGCCTGGTTGCATTTCTCTGAGATTCTCTAGGTCCACCCCGCTCCTTGTGTAAGCTCCAACCTCGGGCAAGTAGCAAGATTCCAGGAATGAGATTAAAGTTCATCATGGACTAAAGAAGAGAAGTTTTTTTCCATGGCTCTCTCTCAGGAGTGAGGATACATTCCCAGAACCTCTGGCACCCTTCCCCGTCAAGCTTTGTTGGCCAAAATTTGGTCATATGCTCCTTCCTGAAACAGAAACTGTCAAAAGGAATGGAAGGAACCTCAGACAAACCAGAGCCAGCCTCATGCTGAGGATGGGGTGACTTCTCCTGGGGCACATGGCTGCTGGGTGGGGTTGGGGGTGGATAACTGAACAGAATTAGGGCTCTCTGGGAAGGAGGAAAGGGGTCATGGATGCTGGGGAGTGTGTGGGAAGCGTTCAGTGAGAGTCGCACCTGAAGCTCTTATTACTGTGCTTGACTTATATAAATAGCTAGTCAACATTAACTTGGTAAAAGGGCGATGGGGGAAGCTCCTACAGTTCTACAGAAACCAAATAACAAGTATATCCACCTCAGCTCAGTGGCATTTGCTGTAACAACCCCCTACTCCTTCCCTAAGAATATCCATTCTATAACAATAGGCCTGGCAGTTGACAGGTACCTGGGAGCAGGAGGAGCTGTGACACCTAGAAAGATCTCTAGAAAACCTTGTAGTATGTGGAGGCTCAAAAGTCATAAACTGATAGCTGTCCATCCCTACAGAAGGGAGAAGGGCAGCTCAATGCAAGATGCCTGGGTTTCCTCCAGAATCTTACACACCCAACACTTGAGAAACCAGAAGCCCACTTGGGCCCTTCAAGCTTTCTGTCTCCAGCTTCCTTCTGCAAACATCCCCACCATACCCCACAGATCCCTGCTCCGCCAGGCCCACCCTCCACAAAAACTCACCCTGAACACTGGATCCCAACAAGAGCTCTGGTAACCTATCCACTGTGACAATGGGGACCCCCCCCTTCCATCTTGGAAATACAAGCTTCAGACATTTTCAGAGCCTTCTAGCAGGCAAATCTACGGAAACCCTACAGGAGAAAGCCTGCTGGCGGTGGTGGGGTTGGTGTTAGTTTCGAACCATTTTAGTTCTTCTAAATGCAGTCAGCATGGCCTCAAATAGCTGACTCCTGATAATCTCATTCAGCAGTTTGCCTCTTTTAGTTTGTTTCTTTAACCCATTTGGCGCCTTACCTTAGTTTCTACTTGTTATTTGGCCCCTGAGATTGCTGACCCAGGGTAGAATGTTTGTTTTGGCTCTGACCTTGCATTCCTCTGGGGACGTGACTTTCAGTATTTACCTGTCCAAATGCCAGCAATAGATGCCTCATTCTTCAGCCCATCCCAACCCATAGACCAAGGCCAGTCTCGCCTGCCCCAGGAAGGCAACTAGAGGAGAAAATTCTGGGCTGGAGACTCATCTCTACTTCCCCTCCACCCCGTGAACTCTGCTCCTTCAGCGCTCTGCACATGTAGGAGGAAAGCAATCTGACTGAATCAATTCCATCTCGTGTGTGAATTACTAGTACCCTTTGCACACTTAAGCATATATTTTAAGTATATTTCTGGTTTTTATTTTTAAATTTTTATTATTTATTTATTTATTTTAGGGGGGTGCAGAGGCAGAGAGAGAATCTTAAGCAGGTTCCATGCCCAGCATGAGCCCACCCTCAGGACTCGATCTCATGACCCTGAGATCATGATGTGAGCCGAAACCAAGAGTGGGATGCTTCACCGACTGAGCCACTCAGGTGCTCCTATTTCTGGTTTTTAGAAGTAAACAAAGGTAACAACACAAAGCAAAGTATTGGGGGTAGAAGATGTTTCCAGCTGGTAGAAGTCACTCCTACCTGAGAGGTAGAATCTCCCTAGGTCTAGTCTCAGCTGCCTCTATTTTCACATCTCTTACTCTACTTCTGAAGTCATGGAACCCATAAACGTTTCAGTTTTTCAAATGACTTCTATGGTTGTCACAGTGGGTACACAGGTAAGGGGAAAATATGCTCCGTTTTTTTGTGTGTGACTTGGCATATGGAGCTACTTGCTTCCCATTGTAGCTTGAACAGTCGCTCTGATTATTACCTTTGTGTATTTCTGTCTCACGTAATAGAAGAGCTCCATGGAAAGAAAGGCAAGAAGGGGAATAAATTAGACTTATCTTAAGAAAGGAATAAGTTGGGTTTTAAAGTGTAAAATAAGGATTTGAATTGTGTCTTGAATTTTAGTACAGTAGCCACCCCCCCTTGTCTGTGGAGGATACATTCGGAGGCCCCCAGTGGATGTCTCCAACCACGGCTGGTACTATGCTTTTTCCTATACACACATGCCTATAATAAAGTTTAATTTATCAGTTAGGCACAGTAAGAGATTAACAACAGCAAGCAATAAAAAAAAAATTATACAATATTTACAATATACGATTATTACCATACACTATAATAAAAGTTATGTGAATGTGGTCTCTCTTAAATATCTTATTGTACCGCACTCACCCTTCTTCTTGTGATGATCTGAGACAATAAAATGTCTGTGTGATGAATAGAAGTGAGGAGAGTGACATAGACATTGTGATGTGGTGTTAAGCTATCTTGACCTTCCAAGGATACATCAGGAGGAGGACTATCTGCTTCCAGACCTTGGTTGACCAACTATAACTGAAACCACGGGAAATGGCCTTTGACCCCAATTCCTGGCACTTGGAACTTCCTGGGTGATGGGAGTGCCTCTGGTTCAAGTGAGGAGAGCCTGGGTGGTCCCAGCCAGCTTCAGGATGGGGGCTGGACACCAGAACGATCACGCCGTGATTAGAAGCTTGGAACTTTCATCTCCACCCCCCATTCTCAAGGGAGGGAAGAGGGGCCAGAAAACAAGTTAATAATTAATCCAATTTACATGATGAAGCCTCCATAAAAATCCCTAAAGTGTTCCAGAGCTCCTGAGTTGGTAAACACATTCATGTGCTGGGAGGGTAGCACATCCTAAATCTATGGGGACAGAAACTCCTGTGCTTGGGACCCTTTTGGACCATCCTCTGTATCTTTTTTTTTTTTTTTAAGATTTTATTTATTTATTTGACAGAGAGTGACACAGTGAGAGAGGGAACACAAGCAGGGGGAGTGGGAGAGGAGAAGCAGGCTTCCCGCCGAGCAGGGAGACCGATGCGGGGCTCGATCCCAGGACCCTGGGATCATGACCCAAGCCGAAGGCAGACGCTTAATGACTGAGCCACCCAGGCGCCCCCATCCTCTGTATCTTTTAATTTGCATCCTTTATCATATTCTTTATTATACAACAAACTGGTACATGTAAGTAAATGTTTCCCTGAGCTCTGTGAGACATAATAGCAAATTATTGAACCTGAGGAGGGGGTCACTGGAACCCCCAATTTGTTGTGGCCAAATCAGAAAGAAGTATGAGTGACCTGGGGACTACGACCTACAATCGGTGTCTGGAGTGGGGTTGTCTTGTGAAACTGAGTCCTTAACCCGTGGGGTCTTCTGCTAACCCCAGATAGACAGTCTCAGAGCTGAGCTGAATTGTAGGACACCCAGCTGGTGTCAAAGGATTGGTCAATGTGAGAAAAACCCCACACATCCAGTGTCAGAAGTGGTATGAGTGCAGAGCAGAGGAATGGAGTTTTTCCTTTCATTTAGTAACGAATGGTTATCAGGGCCATTACCAGATGATGTCTGGTTGTACATAGGAACCAGAGGTCGATCCTTGAGTCAGAGATACATATGAAATTTGTGTGATTTGGGGGACTCTAAAAATAGAAAAATTATCCGTAATTAACCATTTACCTGCACTTCTCACCAAACCTTTACGTGAACACCGGAACAGGAGCCTCTGAAATGATCTACACAGATCCTTCTTTTGATAACTGCCAAGTCTGGGTCAGTGGTAGTAATGACTCCAGATGTTGTTATAAAGCTGACTAATTAGAGGTTTGAATAAACTTACATAACTTCTCACAATATATAAGATCTGTGTAACTCTCATAACATAAATGGATAGGACAATACTGTGGAAGCCAGCAAAGGAAACAGATCTGCTTTGGGGTCCGATTTAGTGTCCAGATGCAAGGACACAGGGACATGCTTAAAGTCAAGAAAATTTCCATGAGCCAACAAAGCACTGTCCAGGAACGGCTCAGGAGGACAGAAGTTTCTGCCACTCTCAAGTTGGTACTGACAATATGCAAGTTTGTTTCAATGAGCTGGGCTTCGAGTTTGAGAATAAGCACATTCTTGGTGTAGGAGATTTATCTTCCTTCCTAAAGTGATACTAATTTTATTATCTAAAAAAAAATGGATGATTTCTGGAACATGTATCTGTTGACCATGGCAAAGCCAGGAAATATTCCAAATAAGAAACATATTTGTAGCTAGGGGGAAAAAAAACAAAAGGAAAAAATAGTTTCCAGAATTGAATACCTTTCAAACGTTTATAGATTCTTTGTTTAATCTGAAACACTGACAATAGTCGAATGGCATAGCAATTTTTATTTTCTGTTTGAGAAGCACAGACTGAAAGGAGCCAAAAGATTGAGGAATTTAAAACTACTATAAAACTGCCCTCATTTTTCTTAATTAAAGAGTAGGCTATTCTGATTCAGAAACGGGCCTGAATCAGTGAATGTTTCCTAAGAAATGTAATTTATGGCCACCCTTGACAGGGATAAGAGAATTAAATTAAAAGCCTTAAAGAATTTTTTAGAATTTTAATGAAATAAAGACTAATCGCTTGGAGTTCATTCATTATTTGTTTACAAAGGCTACCACCAAGTTGGTTTCCATTTTTTTTTTTTTATGCATTTCCTTTAGCATTTAATATCACACATCTCTTCTTTGCTTGGCATTGGCAATGTAGTCTTCCTGGAATGACACCAAATTCCAGATCAACGGAGTCCAAATTAATAAACTCTGTTGGCTTTGCTTGTCTCAGGTCAGAGATACATCAATTGCTGGCTTTGGGAGGGATGTTTTTTAACATTCCCAGAAAAAGAATTTAATAGCTGCCTGACAAAATGATGGCACATTTCTCCTATGACCACCAGAGGTCCACTCACCACTACAAATATTCCAGGCCTTGCTGCTGAAATGTGAGCCACAGAGGAGCGTGGGCAAACCCACTGGTAAGAAACACGGGCTCTCTGGCCATCCCCCAGACCTACTGAATCAGAACCTACATTGCCACATCGCCTGGCAAGTTGTCAGTCCAGGAAAGTATGAGGAGCACTGTTCTAGGTTACAGAAAGAAAACACTTTATGTTCTATAAATGATCAGAATTAGCAGATTTGAAAATTCATAGGATCTTGCCACTTAATTCCAAGCTAGATTTCCTGTCACCAGATTAGCTGGGTTTTCATAAAAGCATTATAACTCAAAAACTACTCTTTTCTTAAAACACTTACCCTGAGGGGTGCCTGGGTGGCTCAGTCGGTTGAGCATCCTACTTTTGATTTCGGCTCAGGTAGTGATCTCAGGGTCCTGGGATCGAGCCCCGAATAGGGCTTTGTGCCCAGCGGGGAGTCTGCTTGAGGACTCCCTCTCTCTCCCTCTGCCCCTCTGCCTGCTCATGTGCTCTCTCTTTCTCTAAAACAAATAAATAAATCTTAAAAAAAAAATTTGCCTTAAAGTGTTTGTTTCATGCAAACTCTATTCCCATAAATTATCATAGTCATGAATGCTTCTTATTTAAGCTCTGATTTATAGATTTTTGGAGCTGAAAGAGCTCTTAAATTTTCTCATTTTATGGAAGAAAGCCCTGGGTAGAGGATTTTCAGACTATGGCAATCTAAATGAGATTCCTCTTCCTTCGATTTCCAAATCCAAAAGATGTGTCTCTCAAGAGACAGGATCTACCGTGGGTGTAAATGAGGCCGTGGACTCTCAGTGGGGACTCCCTTTCCCTGAAATTTCCCTTGCTAAGCAAGTAGTGCTGAGCTGGGTGAGCTCGGAGAAAGGGACTGGGCTCATCAATCAAGATGTAGACCCCAGGGGTAGGGGGTCCACCCGATCCTACTTGAGCGTGTCAAGATTCCCCAGGGACATAAAAGTTTGGGCAAGTCTTCCCTGCCATGGGTGCTGGGAGAGCCCAGGGTGACCTGAGAACAGGGCTGCTTCCTAGGGGCCTCAGAGAGGACTGTCTGCCTCTGTACTAGGCTTGTGGGGATGAGACCCCTTGGCCTGAGAGTTTCCTGATTTTTCGAGTAGCTCTAAAAAAATAGGCTTGAACTCCAGTTGGCCAATGGAGGAAAAAAAATCAAGGACCTAAAGATGTCCAGAAGCCAAAGAGGACAAATAGATTCAACAATCACATTGCACACCCAATGGAAGTGACTTGCTGGATCAGACAAATGGGTTCCTAAATTTAAAAAAAATTAAAAAGAAGCACTTAGGAACAAAACTATGTAATAACAAATGAAAACCTCACTGATTCAGTGCATGAATACAGAGGGTTGATGGTGACTGATGAGATTTGTGTTAGTGGCCTGCAAGATCGGAACATCCACAAATCACAGAGTAAAACATGCCACGGAGCTGGAAATCACAAGGTTACAAGGAGAGAATTTGGGAAATGGATGCAGGATACCAACTGTTTGAATAACAGACATTCTAAAAGAAGAAAGAATATATGAGGAAGAATAAATTAATTTTAAATCACTTAGGAGAAAATTTTCCTAAGCCAAAGAAAGACAAGTTTGCAGAGTAAAAAACATTCAGAGTTTTTGGTTAGATTGATGAAACAAACACATGCTTAGGGATATCGGGGTAAAACAAGTTTCTAGGCTTTTCCTTTTTTGACTGTTACTGAACTTCTTATCTGCAACACTGGAAGCTAGAAGAGATTGAAAGAACCCCCCAGAATCCCATACTAGGCTTTTGCGGTTGTTTACCTGTTAAGGTGAGTGGAAGATATTCAAGGACATGCACTAATTCAGAGAATAAATCACAGAATGCGCCCATCTGAGGTAAATACTTAAGAAAAAGCCCTTTCCAGAAGCCAATGAACCAGAACAGAGACTTCAAGATGAGGAAAGGGAAAGTAGGAAACAATCAGAGATGAATAATGCATTGGTTTTAGAAATATATCATTAAATATTAATGGATAAGAACATAATGTGTAATGTAAATCCTGCACGTGGACCCCAAAGACAAACAAACACACAAACAATTGTTAAGTAAAGTTCTATGTCCAACTATTTCAGCAAAGCCTCAGCATTAAGAGTGCAAGAGGAAGTGAAAACATTCCAGGGTTTAATTAGGGGGCGAGAGATGCCTGGAAGGAGGAGAAAAGGGAAAAATGAAAGAATTCTAAATATTTCGTTCCTAGACTGTGAGCAAAATGTGATGAAGTCAGAAAGAGGAAATCAGTAGGGAAAGAGTGGGTCTCGGTGGGAGAAATAGCTTTGAAATAATAGGGCAATAGACGCACTCAGTCTGCTTTCTAGAGAGGGGGAAAATCCAGGTCATTAATGGTACATGATGGTAAAACTTCTAAATTAACAAGATGAAAATGGAATGCATAGCCCTATGATCAAACCAATAAAAGTAAGAAACGAAAATGAGGAACAACAACGTTAAGTGAAAACTGTAAAGTAACAGAAAAGGGATAGTGTTTCTTTTCTTCTGCATTATTTGACTTTTTTTCTGGCACTCCCCTACCTTCTTAAACTGGATCTGAGCTCATATATTTCCTTCTTTTTGAAAATGTAAGCATTTAAGGCTTTTTTTCTTTTCCTAAGTATAGCTTTAACTGCAATGATATGTAGCATTTACCTTTCTTTGTAATTCTATTTTCTAGAAAGTCGAGACTTCTTTTGACCCGCTGATTATTTATTCTTATTTCCCCAAATCAGGTTCTTTGAGGGATGCAGTGAGGGAGCAGTACCTTTTTGGTATTGGTGTCTAATTTAATAGTGCTGTGGTCAGAGATTGTTATCTATATGAAGATTTTATTTTTTTTAAGATTTATTTATTTTAGAGAGAGAAAGAGAGTGAGCATGAGCAGGAGGGGTAGAGGGAGAGGGAGGCAGAATCTCAAGCAGACTCTGCACTGAGCACAGAGCCTGGGATGGGGCTCGATCTCACCACCCGGAGATCACGACTTGAGCTGAAACCAAGAGTCGGACACCTAACCGACTGAGCCACCCAGGTGCCCCATATGAAGAAGATTTTAAAAATTATTTGTTGATAGTGGCTTTATGGCCCCAAATACGGTTTTTAGATATAATGACCTTTTGATCAAGCTTACATTTTCTTGCCTGCTTGATCTGTAAATTTCTTCTTGTAATTCTTCCAAATTTTGCTTTATATATTTTGAGGCTATTTTATTGAATCTATACAAATTTAGAATTGCTGTAATTTCATGGTGAGTTGAAATTTTTATCAATATGTAGTGATCTTCTTCGTTGTCATTAATGCTTTTTGCTTTAAGGTTTCTTTCATCTAAGATTAAAATGGCCATCCTACTTTTGTCGTTGTAGAATTTGCCTCATATTACCTTTCCCTATCTTTTTTATTCAACCTTACTGTGCTCTGAAGTGTTGTTTCTTGTAAACAGAATGTAGCTATATTTCTGTCTTAAAAAAAAAAAAAAAGATTATGTATTTGAGAGAGAGAGCTCACAAGCAGGGGGAGGGGCAGAGGGAGAGAGAGAATCTTAAGGAGACTCCTGCTAAGCATGGAGCTTGACATAAGGCTCGATCTCATGACCCTGAGATCATGACCTGAGCTGAAATCAATAGCCAGACATTTAACCGACTGAGCCACCCAGGCATCCCTGTAGCTGGATTTCTAAAAAAAATCTGGTCTATCTTTATCTTTGGACTGGAGATATTAGTCCACTTATAATTAATGTGCCTATTATTTTGTACTTTCTAATTGTTCTCCCCCGCCACCCTGACCCTTCTAGGTTTATCTTCCTTTTATGCTTTTCTTAACCTCCTTTGGATTACGTTTTTGTTCCATACCTTAATATCGTCTTTCTAGTATTTTCTAAGTAACACTTTGTTTCTGTTTTTTAGTAGGCATTATTATTATTACCTCATCAGTCAATATTAATTTCAATGTTCTTTGTTGGCTTTTTTGTGTCTCAGACTCTTTCTGGGCTCATTTTCCTTCTCTTACAAGGAATTTATTTTCGAGAGGGTCTGTTGATTGTGACTTTTCTGTTTTTGCTTATCTAAACATGTCTTTTTTTGACTTTTATTATTTTTTAAAGATTTTATTTATTTAAGAGAGAGAGAGCGTACGAGGAGGGTGGAGGGGCAGAAGGAGAGGGACAAGGAGACTCCCCACTGAGCAGAGAGCCCAACGAGGGGCTCAATCCCAGGACCCTGGGATCATGACCTGAGCCAAAGGTAGATGCTTAACCAACTGAGTCACCCAGGCGCCCCCCGACCCTTATTATTAAAAGAGATTTTACTGATATGTAATTCTAATTGAATACTTTTTTCAGCACTTTGAAGATGTTATCCAATGTCTTCCTGACTCTCCTTGTCCTTGCTGTCAATTAACTTATTATTCTTTAATAGATTTGGTGATCCGGTACTTTCCTCCACCTGTTGTAGACCCAGATATGCCTGTTGCCCTGGTCTCCTGTTTGGTTAGCATCCCCCTTTCTTTTCAAAAGTATCCCGGTTTGTATGATAATTTATGTAGTTAGCCAATAAATGGGCAACCTATCCTTTCCCTCTGGCTACTTTTAAGATAGTCTTTCTTTACCTGTAGTGTTCTGCAATTTTATTATATATCTTAGTGTTGAATTTCTTTTTATATACTCTGCTTGGGATTGGTTGGGTTTCCAGATCCTAAGACATGGCTTTCCCATCAGTCCTAGAAATTCCCAATTACTATCTTTCCAAATTCTTCTTTCCTCCTCTCTCTGGAAGCATTAGATGTATTTTAACATTGGCCGATTTTGCTCCACTGTCCACATCCCCTAGTCGCTCAGGTTTTCCATTTCCATGTTTGTCTCTGCTGTCATCTGGGAAATGTCACCAGCTCTATTTCCCCATAATCGACTATGTATCCAGCCATTAAGTTTCCAGTTTCCAGGTTTTCATCTTAATGTATTCATTTGGTTCTTTTTCACATCAATCTGGTCCATTTTCATAATCTCTTATTACACTGTCATTCTTTCAATTTGCCTTTTTCTCCTTTAAGCATACTAAACATATTTATTTTATATTTTTCAACAATTCCAATCATTTTTGCATATCTGACTCTACAGCTTCCTGTTTCTGCTGAATCTTCCTTGTAACAGCCTGCATCCTCCTTCCTCATCTGTGGGAGGGAGGTCTGGTTTTAGAGGGTGAATGTTCTTCCAGTGGTCTGGGAATACTTTTTCCTTAAGGGTCCTACCAGCTCAGGACCATGTTAAATGTAAACTAACGGGTTTTCAGACCACACAGAGGGTAGAAATTCCGGCTTTAAGTACTTATTAGTATGGTCTTGAGGTTAGAAATTTTCACAAAGAGTTTTTTCCTACCTTCCTCTAGTCATATTGCATGAAGACCAATATTTAGGTAGGTCTGCTCACTATCTTACTCTCCAAAGCAAGTTCTCGGTTCAAATTGAGCATGCCATTCATGGAGGTACAGTTTTATGAAGGGGGTCTCATACGTGATCTCTTGCAATATTCAGGCTCTAGGCTTTGTCACCTAATCCCCACGTGTGGACTGTTAAATTTCAGGCTCTCTGTCACCAGGCCACCAAGATACCTCCAGAGAAAACTCCAAGTCAGTGCATGACCCATGGATTCAAGATTTCTTGTCATTTCTGGACACTAGAGAATTTCCTTACTTCCACCAGCTAAGTCACGTGATATCTATCCATCTATATCTATCTATCTATCTATCTATCTATCTATCTATCTATCTATCATCTATCATCTATCTACCTATACCCATATGTTTATATAAATATACCTCTAGGATTTTTAGATGAGTTATACTTAAAGAGATTTATCTGAATATCTTGTCTGCCTTATTTCTAGAAATGGAACTGGTCTTCTGTGAGCATGTGTGTGTGTGTGTGCACTTATTGGCTTGCTCAAGAAAATCTAACACTTCACAGGACCTTACTCTCCTGCTTAAATGATTTCGTGTTTAAGTGAATTGCCTCATCCTCATACCCCTCTTCTACCATCTCCTGATACCTTGAAAGCATTCTAAGATAGACTTTTGCTTTGCCTGGATTTTTGTCATATCCAGTGGCAAGAATTCAGAGGCTGTTCTCCAGTGAAAATATAAAATGAGAATCACATGCTTCAGTGAATTTCTGGGCTACTGAATAATTTAATAATTATATTAACAAATGCCTGCCAAATACAGAAATGAAAGCACAAAAAGAAAAGGTAGGTACATGTCAGTAACCTAAAAACATAGACATCCCTATGTCTTAGAGGACACTGGGATATTGACCATTAAAAACGGATTGTGATAGGTATTACATAACTTTGAAATGACACTCCAGGTATTTGAAGTATGCTTTAAGTAAGGAGAAGTATCCTCCATCTAGGCATGCAACTCTCTTGACTAAGGAAACATTTTTCAACTTATATAAACAAACACGCAATGACAAAGCATAATATCAATAATTTCTTTAATACAGTAATTGTTTGAGTTACATGTCAGGCTTCCTTCCTTCCTCTTCATTCCTTACACCATTTCCTTCTTCTTTGTTCTCGGCATTCTATCTTTCCGTCAGAAGCTACCTCAGAGTCTTCTTTTTGTCAAACTAATTGTGTCACCTACTTATTAAAACTCTACGTGTGCAGCTCTGTGTTAATGTCAAGGCAATATATACTACATTCTTCCCACTTTCTTGAATCCACATTGTTGGAATGTGCTTCTCCTTGGATGATTTTGCTCAGAGGAAACTGATCTTTCTCTGAGTGTTACTTGGTGTCACCCCGCAGACTCATTTGTGTTGTGTTATTCCATCACATGCCTTCTGTCATTAATATGCAAATCTAGGAAATGAAGGAAAGCATTTTCAGGAGTTAAACTGCCTCAAATCAAATTAAGAAATTATTGTAGGTAAGGTTTTGGTTTTTTAACTGATGGATGCATGGCAGGATAATTCACTGAAAGATTAAAATGTGTTTCTTCTTCCCCTTTCCCTCTAGTGTTCATAGCTCCTGGACACTGGCCCTTGCTGTAGGGACTTCTGGCAGGGCAGAAAGTGGAAGCTAATGGAGGGCAGAAAGCGGAAGCTAATGGAGGGCAACATCTCCACTGGCCTTTTACAAAAGTTGGAACTCACTGGATTCGATGTATTCTGTGTTCCGGGGAGGGAAGAAACTCTTTCTGTTGTTTTCTTTCTTCCTTCCTTCCTACCTTCCTTTCTTCCTTCTCTTTCTGTAGTGAGATCATAAAGTACAGATGTATTGGAGACCCACACATTCACTTTGGCAGTCCCTCTGGGGGAATCCATGTGGTAGAATGAGATACCTGTGCTTCATGGGAAAGCAACAAGAAGCTCTGCTTGAGCTGAGAGTGAGCTCCTGTCTGCGGGTCACAGGCTTGAAGAATTGTGCGATCAGGGCAGCCAGGATGGGCTCAAAACACAGGTGGGTCCTTCTCCCTTTTGAGTACCATTCAGGCCTTCTGGGCTCTTGGCATCTTAGAGAGGAGAGAGGGACATTGGTAACCATGGAAACAGAATTTTCTGCTGCTCCCCTCAGAATGGGAATCCCAAATCGAAATTACTTTAAGTTAAGGAAATGGTTACATTTCTGGTGTCCATGAATTTAGGTTTGCAAATTCTTGTCCTCCACAAGTTTCCATCAGAGAAGAGCAGTACTCTCCTGGCCCTAGAGCCACAAGGAAGTTTTGAAGTTCTTGAGACAAAGATACCCACCTTGGAGATTCTACCCACCTTTGAGAAAATGTATGTAAAAATCTGTGTAAAGTATAAAGTGCTAAAAGTGATTATAATTTTAAAATAAAATATGTGTCAGGTATTGCTTGAAGGACTTGGAGAAAGAATTCCCTATGAAACAGTACTCAGAAAATTGCTTTAGAGATTTACATAACTGAATTTCCCAAACGGAATTGTAACCCACAACATCATAATAGATATTTAAAACAATTTCAGGGGGACCCTTAACAACACACTCTGAATCTCACATTTGTCAATCTCCCTACACTCTATGAATTTTCTTCATCTGCTTGAGTGTGGTTGAGCCTATGAAATGGCCATTTTGTTGGACAAAAACTGTAGACTCTCCATAATTTCCTATAATTTTCCTATATTAGTGAGAAGACTTCTGGTTTCTGGTCAGACGTGGGAAGAGCTTGCAACTCATCACTCCTGTCTTTACAAGAAAAAAAGCTGAGCAAAGTAAAGATCAACAGCTCTTCTTAGATCCATCAGAGAATTGAGGTCCTAAGCCAACAGCTGCCCCTAACACTGGAGAGACAGACAGGTGGGTAGAGAGAGTCACAGTTTACTTTGAAAGTTAGAAACACCCCCTAAGACTGGGCCCCACACACTTTCATGAATTTGACCTCCAGGAGCTCTGCCAGGTTTTCCTGTGAAGATTGAAGAAAAATCCCCTGTGTGTCTGGCAGGGTATTTTGAAATATACCCAGAGCATTTTGTTCTCCTTAACAAAGACTGCACAAAGGGAAACTATTTTATCAAAACCTTACCCACCAGCCTCACCCAGTCAAGCTCCCTCACTGACAGACTGAGACCTAATCACAGTATTAAAAATGCCTCCCCTGCCCCCACACCTCACCACCACACCAGCAGGGCTCCTGTATTGTGACAGGGGAATACTGCTAAAGGACTGCAAGCCTCAGACCCTATTTAAGAGTTTTTAGGAAAACTGAAAGACAACAAGGGGAACAAAAGTAAGGACACTTAAGGGAATTTTAGCCTCAGACACCACAGCTATAGCAAATAGCAAACATGGCCTAACTCCTGGCCAGATAAACATAAGGCCTTACACGAAGGCTTCTCTACCCTTCTCCCACGTAATGGGAGAGGCTCAGGTAGTCAGGAAGCACTCAAGGACTATCTTAGAGGTGAGGGTGGGGACACACTGTGTACCATTTTCCCAGCATTTAGATGCTAGTTACCTACAGGCTACATGAACCATTGCAAAAAAAGTCCCAAAGAGACATCATCCATCTCGAAGGATGTCCCCCAAGCTCTGGGATCACAGATTAGCAGTATGGGAAGGATTCATCAAGGGCTGGTCCAACCCTTACTTTGCAGATGAGAAAACTGAATTCTAGAAAGGATGAGCAACGCCCTGTATCATATAAATAGTGGGAGAGTTCCATCTAGAGTCTGGCTTTCCTCTCTGAAGACATGTATGTACAACCAGCAAATTGATTAAATAGGCCAGATTCTTGGGGTGTTAGCTTAAAGCTAAGTTTATTTTTTGGTCTCCCACTGTCCCTGTATATTTGCTCAGTGGTGGAAGTTCCTTCCTTACCTCTGAATGAAAAATACATTTACTTTTCATCAGCACATTCTCAAATTTAGTCATTTATGGTGCCCAGGCCTCTGTAATAAGCAAAACTTCAAGTTTGACTCAGAGTAAAAATCTCATGCTGTCCGATCCTCCCGTGCAAACACCCACACATTAAGGCCTGACCCCTGGCAATGAGAAGGAAGGGCTGGGTCCGGGCCACTTCTCCGCCTGTCACAGACATTTCTGACCCCATCAGGTTGATGCAGGGAGAGCAAGAAGGGGCAATGGGCAGTTTTAAGACAGTTATTTGCTCTCTGAGCACCAAAACGGATGAAGTCTGACTCTTTTCCCTACTGGGAGCATTTCTGAGAGCTTTCTGAGGATCTTTCCCAGCCATCAGCAAACATTTTCTGTAGAAGGCCAGGTAGTAAATTTCTTAGGCTTCATGGGTCATACAGTCTGTCATGGCTACTCAGTTCTGCCACGGACAAGACATAAAAGAGAGGGTGTGGCTTCGTCCCAGTAAATATGTCTTTACAAAAGCAGGCAGCCAGCCTGCTGGTCATAGGTTGCCAACCCCGGGGCTCTCCCACCTGGGGCAGCTCCCATGTAGGGTTCCCTCGCCCTGGGCAAATGGAATTTATTTTGGGGTTGCTCACTCTCCTCTCAAGCCTGTGGAAAGAGGAGAGCACCTCCAGCATCTCCTCTCCTGAAGGCTGGTGCTTTTCTAGAGGCCCCCTGAACAGATACAAAGGCAAGACTTGATTCCTTCTCTTCAGCATGGGCCCAGCAGATCAGGTCAATGGGAAATGCTCCCGAATTATTTGCCTACTCAAAAAGTTGAATTGACCAACCCGGCAATCTCCTTCACTCTGTCAGGACAGATAGCTCGGCACTTCTGGACCTTACGTTCCTTGGTCATGAGTCAAATCCAAATCCATTCTATCTAATGTTGGGACACAAGGTTTCTAAGTGGTCCTTCCCAGCTCCTGTACTGCTTGAGGTAAGAGGCATGGGCAAAGCTTACAACACACTGGAAGCAATCTCCAAATAAATAATCTTCACAAATCCCTTCAGTCTCCAACCATACAACTCTTTCGGCCCCTGGCATAGGTGAATTGTCTGACACGGTTTACAATTTCCATGGGATTCTATATCTCACGACTCACCTGGCACATGGCCTCTACTGTCTTCTTGTGTCAGACAAACCAAGGCAGGAAGTGCCCATTTTCACACTCTGTGAATCAAGCCCCCATCCCAGGCTGGTGCTCAGCAAGCGTCAGTTCCTCTGTTTCTCTTCCTTCCATCTGAATTCCAGCCCCCCAGCATGTCCCACACTGGGGTCACCTCTTTCCCTAACACAAATGTTTATTTTTATCATAACGAGGCTCTAAAACGTGTGACGAACACACACAACAAGTTAATGCATGCGTGTTCACAGTCTTCTGCTTTCCCCCATTGCACAGGTTCAATGGTGGGGAGGAGTGGGCAGAACGGGGGAGGACAGATTTGAGGGGAGAGAGGAGAAAGACACAGTGGAGAATAGCTGTGAGACAATTGTGTGGCGGGAGGAAGGACATGGTGGGGGTCTGCTGCAGTGGAGACTCTGGGGAGCCAGAAAGGAGAAGAAGAATTTTTGGATGCTTGGCGGTGTGCGTAACGCACTCCATGAAACCACTGAACCCCCCTTCAAGAAAACCTGTAAGAAATACCTGTATTGGGCGCCTGGGTGGCTCAGTCAGTTAAGCGACTGCCTTCGGCTCAGGTCATGATCCTGGAGTCCCGGGATCGAGTCCCGCGTCGGGCTCCCTGCTCAGTGGGGAGTCTGCTTCTCCCTCTGACCCTCCTCCCTCTCGTGCTCTCTGTCTCTCATTCTCTCTCTCTCAAATAAATAAATAAAATCTTTAAAAAAAAAAAAAGAAATACCTGTATTGGGTGCCTGGGTGGCTCAGTCGGTTAAGCGACTGCCTTCAGCTCAGGTCATGATCCTGGAGTCCCGGGATCGAGTCCCGCATCGGGCTCCCTGCTCGGCAGGGAATCTGCTTCTCCCTCTGACCCTCCCCCCTCTCATGTGCTCTCTCTCTCAAATAAATAAATAAAATCTTTAAAAAAAAAAAAAGAAATACCTGTATTACTGTTTGAGGTTTCTGGAAGAGTCTGCACTGCTCCCCCGCTCTTGTTATTGCCAGGGAGGGTTGGTGTCAGCAGAAGTAGGCTTCAAGGTGGCTCAGCGCTACTCAAGCCACGTTCTGAGCTGTTTGAGAAATACAAGTATGGCCACTAGATTTTAGTGCCCATGTATGTCTTACCAATCACCTTTAGGTAGGGTATCCACGTGGCCCAACTGATCCTAAAAGTCCCTGACACTGTCTCTTGTCCCAGCACAACTAATAACACCATCTTTCAATCTCGAAAGTGTCCTGGTTTGGCTGACACGTGATATGGCCACTCTTCCTCTAAGGGACAGCTTTAACCCTCTTGCGGTGCTTCTCACCGATCATAGCACCAAAGATTCAAATATGTTTTCTATTATGAAAAAGGAGGAGTCATCAATTATTTCTACTGACAAGAGCAATTTGTGACTTAAAAAAAAACTGCTCGGAGAGTTGGTCACACACTTGATCCTCACAGTCTGGGGCAATGAGGAGTCATTTAATCAGCCCCTGTTGCAATGGAAGGGATTGTGATTCGGCATAAATGTGGCCCAGATGTAGCTGCAGCTCAGCAGCCTGGAGATGCTTCAGCATCAGTGACACAGGCAACTGATCCTGCCCACACTATCCTAGCTCCCTGCACAAAGACCTCCCTCCTGCTCCCTCGAAACCACAATACTTCAGACCCCCGGAGACATTTGCCACATTCTTCATTTTGTACTCTGCCTCTCCCTGGTCCGGGTGAGCTGCCTACCCGGGTACGTGAAGGAGCCACGTTCTTGCTATAGCTGATTGAGTCACACATAAGGCTCTCTGTCTATACCAAGGTGCCTCCGTCCTTCTCGCACTTCTCCCCCGGCTGTCCATCCTGGGGGGCTGCTGCAGAGCTGGGCTCCACGGAAAAGTGCAGAGAAAGGCTCTCTGCTGGCTGCAGTTGGTACACTGGCTTTCACAGCAGTGAGCTCATGCAGGGGGTCCTTCATTTTCTGGCTCTCAATCCTTATTATTTCCACTGGAGCTCCAACCAGGCCGAAGGGCTAGGTAGGAAACTCTGTGTAGTCTTTGTTCTCTTCTCTCCCCTCCCCTTGGTCAAAATAAGCTCTCAATCATATCACTTTGAGCACATGGATACTTGGTGAGGGACATGAGAACCGAGGAAAGTGTCAATACCTCACCCCATTCTATCACATCAGAACTTTTCTAATAATTAAAACTGTTTGAAAATAGAATGGCATGTCTGGTTAGGTCATGATTTGTCCATAATACCGGCAATTTTCAAGGACTACCTGGATCTGGGTCATTCTCCAGAGTATTATGGAAAGAGTCCCTTCATGGGGTGAGAACTTCAATGTCAAGGCCACCAGGATACCTGCATTTCTGGGTCTGCTATTCTAAAATTAAGCTACTGACTATCCACAGACATACTCAAAGATGTGACAAATTTTGTTTCAATCATGGTGCATTGATTAGATCATGTGATTTATAAACTGGAAAAAGAGAATGGACAAAAGATGCATTTTCTAGGCAAAGCCGCCCTTTTGCTTGCATGATTAAGCTTCTCTCTGCATTTTTAATTAATATTTTGGTTTGGGATGAGACATTCATTTTGGACCCTTTATACTCTTTTTTTTTTTAAGATTTATTTATTTATTTGAGAGAGCGAGAATGAGAGAGAGAGAGAGAGTACATGAGAGGGGGGAGGGTTAGAGGGAGAAGCAGGCTCCTCGCCAAGCAGGGAGCCCGATGCGGGACTCGATCCAGGGACTCCAGGATCATGACCTGAGCCGAAGGCAGTCGCTCAACCAACTGAGCCACCCAGGCGCCCTGGACCCTTTATACTCTTGACTTACCTACTTAGACCTGAACGTCAAACCCTTTTATACCTATACTTTCTAACAGCACAGATGCCGTCTGCAGTGGTCTCGGTGATGGATGAGCCCAGCCCCTGCTCTGTGGTGTGTGTGGGGCATGGTGCCTAGTAGGCAATCACTCAACGCTCCACCTTCCCTTCAAGGAGATGGGGTTGGGAGGTCTTTTATCACTTCCCAGTTTCCCGTCACATACTATTCATCAGGGCAGGATAATTGACAGGATGTAGACCAAGTTATGAGTAATAGTCTTTCCCTAGCAGCACCTAATCTTTTATTTGGTTGCCGTCACCATATCATTAGCATTTCTTGCCAGGGCAAGAGGTCCGCTGAGCGGAAGAACTGGCACCTGTGTGAGGAAATGAAGGTGCAGCAAAGGTTACTACTTGACTTCCATTTGCAGCAAATGCATGACTTTGGAGAATCGAAGACATCCAAGGCAGTCTAAATAGCTTTTGAAGGCTTAGTCACACCGTCACATTTAAAAATATAACCTTACATAAGCGGGGCGTATGCAGACCATATGTGATACCCAAACCCGTTGGCTCCTCTGTGAATGAAGGAGCTGCATACAACCCCAGTGCTCTCCTTCTACTCAGCAGTTTGATAGGCTCTCAAGCGTTATGAACATAGAAATAATTAATTCTAGAAAATGTCACCATCAACTGCCGTCATTCAAATGTGTTTATGCATACAAATATTTGCACTTACGCCGCAAAGACAATAGAGTCAGATATTAAAATATATTTCTTCTCACCTGCAAATAATCTAGCAGAGTGACTCTGCTCTGCTGGGGCACAGTGGCCTGAAAACATTTACAGCTGAGCCAGGTCTGGCCAACTGGTGCTCCTCTGCCTTCCTGAACCTTCCCTGTTCCATTCCTCCATTCCCAACCCCATTTCCAAAGCTCTCCTCCGGTTTGTAACTTCACAGTGAGGCTTTTTGGAATTTTGTAGCTCTTTATATGGTTCTGTAATGTCTTTGGAGAAAAGCTGTTCTAAAGAGAGAGAGAGAGAAAAGAGGGGGGGAGATTTCTTTTCATTCCTTTTATCTTTTATCTTTCGCCTTCCCTGTTTCTCTATCCTTGCTATCTCTTTAAAATTATTTCAACAATCCTAAGTCTAAATACACAAGAAAAGCCCATATTATGGTTCACTACTTATGCAAAAATATTTATTTATTAGCCAGCTGGTGGGACTGAGAGCCACTACCCTGCATATTTTTTTCTCCTCTGGCCTGCAAATTTCTATCCCCGTTTGGGTTACAGCTCAGAGTAATGCAAGGAGTGCCAGATTCAGCCTTGGAAGACCAAAGTCTGAATTCCTGTCGCGCTATTAATTCCCCATTTCATTTCTGCCATGCAGATTTAAGATTTTTGCAAATACACACAGATGTAGATACACACACATATTTTTATGTGATTATATAGTCAGTATAAACTTCATTCTCTTCTTTTGCTTTATTCGGTATAAATTGACAGAGATTTGGGACGCCAGGGTGGCTCAGTCGGTTAAACGTCTGCCTTCGGCTCAGGTCATGATCCTGGCGTCCTGGGATCCAGCCCCGCATCGGGCTCCCTGCTCGGCGGGGAGTCTGCTTCTCCCTCTGCCTTCTGCTCATTCTCTCTCTCTCTCTCTCTCTGATAAATAAATAAATAAAATCTTTAAGAAGAAAATAACAGATTTGTTTTACCCCAAATTTTCCACAACTAATAGAGCTGATTTTTTGAGGGTGGAGTAATAGTATTCTTCATTTTGCTTTCAAATAAACAACCAACATTAGGAAATTGAGGTGTAACGTATGTAGAAGCCTATGCTCCCAGAATGGGAGATGTCAGCCACACACTAAGTCTCTGTTGTGTAAAGGGATCATCTAAATCCCTTGAGTGGCTGTTCAGCTAAAATTTAGAGTCTCTTAATCTTATATTTGATGCTAAACCAAATAGGCCCTTAGGGAAGAATTAAGAACAAGCCAGAGCGTATAAAATTCTTACTTTGTTAAAGTTGAATAGTATTTGTTGCATTAGCTATAACTGGAGTGATCACCCTGAGGGTTAGTTGCATATACTATCTACCCTTGAAAATTAAGTGCTCTGGGATCCAGATGGACTAAAGAGATTCAATACTTTCATCTTACTATTTGCCATTCAGAGTATTGCCCTTTCAACCCAGAATGTCACTGAGATTAATAGATAAGGTCATGCCTCCAAGACCACAATGAATCAAAACCAGGGGTGTGCGGGGGGAGAGGGGGAGGTAGGGAGGGGAGAGGTGAGCCGCAAATCTTGACCTAAATGCTATGAGCTTTCTTTTTGTACTCTCGAGTCTTGGATTTTGTCCACGGAAACACTAACATTATCCAAACAATAGAAAATAGAAAAGATTCGTCAGTAATTAGCAAAGCTTTAAGGAAACAAAAATGAACATGAATTTCTAAGAAACTAATTTTTTAAACACTAACTCTCCTTTGGGTTGATATTGTTATGACTTAAAATATCTTTTCTCGTCTCAGAAAAATTATTTGTGAGCACGTTTTTCTTTTAAAACACAGACTCTGCCTAAAGTCTAAGTTGAAATGAAAGCAACTCAAATACTTCTCCATAAGGCTACTTGAATTTTTTTTTTTTTAAGGTCGCATGTACAGTAATCACTTGTATTTATTGCTCTTGCCACAGATTTTTCCCAAGGATTCTTTGGGGTTTGTGAATAAGATTATTTCTCTTGTTTATACTTCTTCTGCATGGATATAGCTTTGCTGCATGCTTCAGTAACTACCAGGCCTGATCGCTGCTTCCAGATACCACAGCACCTTTTTTCGGTACCAGGGTTCTGGTGGGGACTTGCTGCCTCTTGTGGACACCATGCTGTGTGCCCTGGGGCTAAGCCCCACTCCTGCTGGGCACCACCAGGCTGCTGGCTGCTGGTCTCTGCCCTCCTGTGGGAGCCATTGCTCGCCTGTTCCCTTTCCCCCAGACACCCTGAACCCCACACACAAGGCACTGAGAGATCGAAACCTCAGGGCTGAGGGGTTGGTTGGGGGGTTTCTGAGTTGTAGAATGTTCCTTGGAAAAGTGGGAAAGAATCCTTAACTTCCTTTTAGTGCTATACACCTATGAACTGGTCCAGAAGATACACACCCAAGTGTTTTGTGAAACAGCTCTATATTTACTTACCATTACTCCACTGATAATCTGTTCGGAATGAGATTCAGGCCTGAATGAGTTCACAGGGCTGCAGCAGGAGATAGATCTAGAAGCTAAACACAGCCATTCACTCAATCTCTAGTCTTAGAAGAAGGAGGTCTGCCCGCCCTCTTCTCTCTTAGGACCAGTTTTATGTATGTGTAAGTTTTTCTTTCCCAGGACTCATTTTGACTTTCATGTAAAAAACACTTCTATTTACCCAGGCCATGTCTGAGTTCCAAACTTGGACTTGAGCTGGCATCACTCTCCATATAATGCAACCCCTTCTGGTGAGAGCGGGAAGAGCAATGAGGCAAGAATTCTCCCAACCCCCTCAAGGAAACTTATTCTTTGTGAACTTCTGTCATAACACACGCAGGCCACTAATTCCTATCCACTGCATACAGCCATTCTTCACTTCTTTACTTCCCTTGCTTCTCTGTGCCTCAGTCTCCCCATCTGTAAAGTGGGGATAATAAAAGTACTCAATGCATAGGGTTTCCGTGAGGCTTAAATGAGTTAATACGTTCTGCGCTTAGAAAAGGGCCTAGACTGTGACTGCTATTTAAGTGTTAGCTATGATTATTTCCCTAGCTTTTTCTGATCCATTTTGTCACATCCTGTATTTCATTGGCTAACTTAGTGGTTTTCACAGGTGACCTAAGTTTGTTTGCTTTTCCCTTTCTCTTTTTAAATTTTTGTCTCCCTACTTCCTGTGTGAGGATTTTCCTTTAAAACGTCCTTCCTGCTTTTGTTTCACTTGTTTGCTAGGATTCCTGATAGGGTTGCTTTCTCATTCCCGACGTGCAGATCTCGACCCCGGTTTCCCTTCCTGCCCCAGGCAAAATGGCAAGGCAGGAAGTGCTCAAGAGTCAAGCAAGGACCGGCAGGATTGGTGCCCGTGAGGCTGGATCTAGGAGCGAGGGACCATTAATTACTTATCCCAGAGGAGGAGGCAGGAGGGGGCTGAGAGGAAAGTGTGCCAGGCTTCCCCAAGTTCAGGGTCGGGATGAGCCTTTCATGACTGATGGAGGGTCAGCAGGTCCAGGCACCAGCCCCGTCCCTGCTCACCTTGAGCCCTGTGCCCTCAGCAAACCCAGGGCCCCTCAGCTGCGCTCCTTCTCCATGTCAACGTGCTCCTCGAAGCCCAGGCCCGGTGCATTCCTCCTTTCTTCCCGGAATGAGGGCCACCTGTCTTTGGGGAACCCAGGCTCGACCTTTCAGGTCCTGACTCTTGGCAGAGAGGCCTCCCCGCCCCGTCTCCCTGATGGCACACTGTTTATTCTGCTATCCTTCCCTCTTGCCACGGTCACAGAATTGACCGGGGGTCCTTGTGATGGCACCGGGGCTTTTCCCCTAATGCCAGTGGGAGCCCCTGGCAGGCTGGGACTTTGTGTCCCCAGGCCTGCAAAAGGGTTTGGTGCGCAGTGCCCGCTCAGTCTGGTGGTGATGTGAGAGACTGAATGATGGAAGAGGGAGGATGATAACAGAGAAGAGGGGTAATAGGTGAGATTGTCCTTGTGGAAAGGATGCAGGACTGAGTGTCGGAAGCAAAACTCCCTGCCAATCTAGGACAGTAGGATATCTCCATGTGGGAGGAAGCAAATGAGAAGAGTGGGCGGAGAACATTTTAAGGAAGAAGTCAATGCCCTCCCTCCTGGGAGTGAGGCCCTTGGTGGGGCCTCACTCTGAGAACCTACATCTACCTGGCTGGGGCAGCTGGGGCCCCTTCACCTAACCCCCATGGCTCCCGGTGGCTGAGGTCCGGTTCAAGGCTCTCCACCCCTTCCTGACTATGCAACTGGCCCCTCCCAGGAGGGGGAGGGACTCTGTGAACGTCCAGGGCCAGCAAAGCCAACTGGCCTCCCCACCTGCCCCAGGGCTTCTTTTCCCATCTCGGGCAAGTCCTTCAGGCCTGCCCTGCTCACAGCAGTGGCTTGTAGAGCCCCTCAGAACCTGGGGACCCACGCTCCGTGCTCCAAGCAGCCTACCTGCCCCGGCTCCGGGCTCTGGGCCCCTCAGCCTCACCAAGCCCGGGTGTTGGTCCCATCTCAGTAAGGCCTGTGGCACCTCTGGGGAAACCACCGTGGAAGAACAAAAATTCAACCGAGTAACTGAAGGTCTAATTTGCTCTATGTAAAAACGATTTATCTATAGGCAATATCCCATCTAGCAAGTAGAGGGGAGCTCTGAGGAGTTGTATAAAATGGAAGGTTTTTCTAGGAAGGAGGTGGAGCAAGAAAGTTACTAGCTAAAGAAAATAAAGGACTATTCCAGGTGAGGTCTCCTTTCCTTAGAGGGAAGGGCAGAGGGTCCTATTAGGAGGAGGACCTCATCTTCCGTTGGGGGGTGGAGAGGGCCCCTGTGACAGATCACCTCACTGGTGCTGATCAGAAATGTCCTAACTCACCAGTTAAGACTACATTTCTGGGGGAGGTTGAAATTGCAGATCGGTTAGATGTTAAGTCCTGGTTTGGTGATTTGGCCTCAGTGATGCCATTTTGGGCCTGTGGTTTCCTTTTCAACACTCCTTTTTTCTTAAGTCATAGGCCGTGTCCCACAATTAGGCCACTGTAGTCAGCCCCCAGCTGCCGGAGCTCATCTGTGAAAGTGCTGAGCTCATCAGTGCCATTTCTGAGTCCGTGAATTGTTTTGAGTTGCAGTCCATCCCGTTGAGAAAATGTGACTGCAGGGATAAGAGGGAGAGACCTGTGGAAAGGGGAGCAAGTGCTGACCTCCCATTCCTCAGCTCAGTGAGACCATATTTGCCAATTGCTTACCATGTGCCAGGAGCAAGGCACCCCCTGACCTTGACCTCCACTGAGCAGACTCTCCCTTCCTCACAGAAGTTGCTGCTGGAGACAAGTGGCTTCCCCCTACCCGCTCCCAAGAAGCCCCAAAGACCAAACTCATCCAAGGTGCAAACGCAAGTTGTGACTGGCTGGAAAGAGAGACGGCGCAGACTCAATGAGTGAACCGTCCGTAGAGTCGCGCCCTGCACCCCGGAGCAGGGGAAGTGACTGACCTGCGGCTGTCCTGGGGGAGGTGCAGCCCGGCTTTCCTCCTTTCCTTGCTTCTGGGTGCCGTTTTGCTCCCAGCTAGGCAGGGCGGCTCTCATACCCTCTGACTCATACCCTTGACAAGGGAGGGTGTGTCACCTAGAAGCATTCCATCAGGCTGACCTCAGCAGTCAGCCCTGATCTCAGCCCCCTCTGCAAGGGCACTCCACTCGGGACAGAGTTCATGACCACTGCCGCTTCCTGCCTCCCCTCTAACCCTCTCCCTGAGAGTCGGCAATCTTGCTGTGAATTTGGCCAGTCCCACCTTCTCAGACACTTTCCCCCCGAGGGAGACCTGTGCAGAGGATGGGGAGCTCACTGGAGCAGTGCCTTGGGGGTTCTGTTCCACAGTTGGGGTCACTTGTGGAACAGTGGGACATGTTCTTGGTCACAGGCACCTGTGTGGTAAAAGAGGCTGCTGAGGGACCCTCCCCTTCAGCCAGGCTGGGGGGAGCACCAGGAAGGCAAAGTGGGGCCCAGGGAGAGGGGTGGATCTGGGGGGATTCTTCCCCATCTCCATGAGTCCATGTGCAGAATCTCAGTATAGGTATGAAAACAGAGCCCTCTGAGGGGAAATGGAAAAGGTTAGATTGGTTCGAAGGACATAATAGGTCTACTGACTCCGATGAAATGTTGAAAGAAAGCTGAAAATGTAGGCCTCACTCGGCTCCTGAGTCCTTGCGTAACCAGATGATGCAGTGACTTTGACGTCCTCCTGTTTCCTTCTTTATTTAAATGGAGCTGGTGACATCTGCCATCACGCAAAAGGAGACAGAAGGAACATAAGCACTTAGATGGTGCTGGCGTTATAGTAAAAAACCACTAGAGTTTGGTTATGCCAAAGTGGGAGCTGCGTTGACCTGACAGATGACCAGAAAGGAAGAGGTGTGGTGGAGAAGCTCCGGGGCCGTTTTCACGGCTGGGTTAGGATTTCAGGTCTGCAGCGCTGCCTGGGAAGGTGGGCAGATTCCGAAAAAAATGCGCTGCATGCCCCGAGGCCTGGCCCCCTAGACAGGGCGGATGGGTCAGCTGGCAAATTCCTATGGGTTGGGGAACGTCCAGGGCAGTATTTTAACAGGTAGAAATGTTTCCCCACGAATGGAAAGTGGAAATCAGGAGCAAGCCAAAGAGGGTGAGAGAGAAAGATCATGTGAGAAGAGGAGAGAAGAAAAAGCCACTGTCCCGTGTAGGGGGACTTGTCAGGAGAAACTAACATCAGCATTTGAGGCAGTCTCTCCTACAGTATGCCATTCAGCCATCTGGAGAGGAATGGTGGTGAGAGAGAACAGGATCGAGACTCTTCTTTAGGGCCCTTAATTGCAATAGTGGCTATAGAGGATCTTAATTATTCTGATATTAAATAACTTTAGCCATAAGTTTAAAGAATGGCTGTATCCAGCCCATTTGCCCAGGACAAGGCCCTCAGAACACCTACGACTCAGATGTCACCCCAGGACCAGCGACCAGAGGGCTCGAGCCACAGCAAAGGGGCAGATTCTGATTCTAATTCTAATTCTAATTCTAATCAGTGTCCCTCCGGTTAGGGTCCCCCTGTGAGCCAGGAAGACCTCATCCCTTGCACACAGCCTTCAGCTGGGACTGCTAGTGGTTAAAAAGAACTGTCGCGTCTACTCCCTTTTTAGGCTGGGATGAGCCATTTGTCTAAGGATATAAACCTCATAACACTGCCAGACTGTCCTTATGAAGATGCATAGTGGGTTAAAACTTGGCTGGCAAGAGAAATCCCTGAATTCTCAAGCTAAAGGTCAAGACAAGGTACTGGGGTTGTATTAACGATAAAGTTCCCTAATGTCTGCGAAAGGCAGACACGTTCATTGATGAACAGACAGAAGCAGCAGTCATTTGTTTTTTTAAGGCAAATAGCATCGGGAGAGCCTCAAAACTGGAAGACATTACAGATTTTCTTCTAATATAAACCCTGGGCTAAATTGTTCCCCAAAAGATTTTAGATGGACTGATTATAACAAGACAAACATATTTGTAAGTGTTACTAATAATGAGGCGGTGCTTGAGAGACAGAAGAATAAAAGCTACAGTTTTAATCAGGCTATAAGGAACGCTGATGATAATATTAGGAACCCCTCAAAGACCCTTTAGACACATGTCCCAGGAAGGATGGTATATGGGGACTTTCAGTACAGGAATTCTCAGGGAGATGAGGAAGGATTTTAAAATGTGAAGGCCAGGGTGCCTGGGTGGCTCAGTCGGTTTAGGTATCTGGCTCTTGATTTCAGTTCAGGTCATGATCTCAGAGTTGTGAGATCAAGCCCCTAATCGGCCTCTGTGCTCAGCATGGACAGAGGCTGCCTGGAGTTCTCTCTCTCTCCCTCTGCCCCTCCCCCTGCTCACTCTCTCTCTCAAAAAAAAAGTGAAGGCCAATAAGATGAAGTCTTTGTTAGGAGGGTAAATGAATGAAGAATTTTATGCAAAACAATTTCCCATGTGAAGCAAGAGATTTAAAATGTTCATATTGCTTCGCCGATTCCCTCCCAAGAGAATCATCAGAAATGCTCCCTCCCACCACAAAACAACATTTTAATTTTAATTTTAATTTTAAAAAGGCTGGCCAGGCCAAGTCATGTGGAGGAACTGGACCTCTCATACATTGCAGGTGAGTATATAGAATGGTATACCCACTCTGGAAAACTGGCAGGTTCTAAAATGTTAAACGAACATGTGCCCTATGATGCAGTCATTCCACAACTAGGTATTTACCCAAGAGAAAAGAAACAAAGACTTGTACATAGTGTGTTCTCAGCAGCAATTTGATAAAACTAGAAGCAAACTCAAATATTCATCAAAAGGTGATGAACACCATGCGGTAAATCCATACACTAGAAAGCTGTTCAACAATAAAAAGGAATGAACTACTGATACACATAACAACATGGGTTAGTCTCAAAACGATTAATGCTGAATGAAAAGGGTACACGTTTTATGATTCTATGTATACACAATTCTAGCAAAATGCAAGTTAATGTAGAGTGAGAATAAGCCTATAAACGGCTACTTTGAGTGTGGGCTGGGTGGGGCAAGGCAGGAGGGAAGGATTACATGGGCCACAAGGAAACTTTTGGGAGTGATGATTATGTTCACTATCTTGATGGTGGCATGATTTCATGGGTGTATATACATGTCAAAACTTACCAATCTGGGGATGCCCAGTTGGTTGAACATCTGACTCTTGATTTCGGCTCAGGTCATGATCTCAGGGTCGTGGGATTGAGCCCTGCATCAGGCTCCCTCCTCAGTGCAGAGTCTGCTTGTGATTCTCTCCCTTTCCCTCTGCTTGTGTTGCTCTCTAAATAAATAAATAAATAAATAAATAAATAAATAAATAAATAAATAAAATATTTTTAAAAATTACTAAATCTGAAATTTAAGTATGCACAGCTTAATTGTATATCAAATAAATATACAAAATAGCTGTTAAAAAATATGTCCTGGGCGCCTGGGTGGCTCAGTTGGTTAAGTGACTGCCTTCGGCTCCGGTCATGATCCTGGAGTCCCGGGATCAAGTCCCGCATCGGGCTCCCTGCTCGGCGGGGAGCCTGCTTCTCCCTCTGACCCTCCCCCCTCTCATGTGCTCTCTCTCTCTCTCATTCTCTCTCTAATAAATAAATCTTTAAAAAAAAATATGTCCTTTTCACCCTTGTCTATCTCACATTGTTTTAATTATCCTTCAAAATTCACCTCTGTATGTCTTCCTTTGGGATCTTTTCCAGTTCCTCCCATCCCTCACCTCAGAAGGCAAAATTAGCTTTTCCTCCTCCGTAGCCCCCTTGTATCTTAGCTCACATCTCCATGATAGTTCATTTTTATGTTTATAGTTCATATTTATGTCACTCTAGTAATTTCTTTATTGCCTCTTCTCTTTAGCTATCCTGGGAACGATGCCTGTTGATTGTCTAGTCAACATAAGGATACTTAGAAATGTTTATGATAAAAATAACATCCTAGAGATTACATGACCTGTGCCACGGGCTCTTAAGTGGAAAGGTACTACAGAAACCTAACAAATAAATCATAAATAAATGCATCAAGCTGTTGTTTAAGTACAGACAAGCAACTCCTCAGGACATAAATTCATAATGCCTGGTGGAAGCAGAGGGAACAATGCAGGTTACTTAACATAATAGTGAAGGAAAAGTTGGGGATAGAGAACCTGTCTTGGACTTGGGTTTTGCATCATTAGCTTTAAAAATGTCTCCCCTTTAGACTGCCTTCAATTTCTAATCAATGTTTTCATTCATTGATCAATTCCTTTAAAAGTTATAAAGCACTGTATTTTTAAAAATCTGAGTACGGGGCACTTGGGTGGCTCAGTCGGTTAAGCGTCTGCCTTCAGCTCAGGACATAATCCCAGGGTCCTGGGATCGAGCCATGCATCGGGCTCCCTGCTCAGTGGGGAGCCTGCTTCTCCCTCTCCCTCTGCTGCTCCCCCTGCTTGTGCTCTCTCTCTCTGCCAAATACATAAAATCTTAAAAAAAAAAAAAAAATCTGAGTACAGTCTAAAAGCTAGAGACACTATCTTAGTCTCCCAGTCACTATCTAGGACTTGGAGAAGTAAAATTATAAATTCAAGATCACAATTTTCTTTATGAAATTGAATCTTTTGGGTGAGCTTGGAAAAACCAATTAACCTACTCTTCTTTAATTAGACCATTTACCAGCCCACTGACCTGAAAGTCACAAGACAGAATTCAACAAAACGTCCCCCTCCACAAGCAAGACAAGGTCTTGGACTTCCGTTTCCTCATCTTTTACATGGGAACAGCAGAACTTGTACTTTCTGAATCACAACGTGAAAACACTTAATAACACAAAGTATGACCCAGCAATTCCGCCCCTAGGTATATACCCCAAAGAGATGAAGACATCTGTTCACACAAACACTTGTACATGATGTCCACGGAAAGCTTTATTCCTGATGGCCAAAGAGTGGAAACAATCCAAACATCCATCCGCAATGCCCCCAGACAAATCAAGTGTGGTATAGCCACACAATGGAATATTATTTGCAATAAAAAGAAATGAAGTACTGATACATGTGACAGCATGGATAAAACCCAAAAATATTATGCTGAGTGAAAGAAGACAGTCACAAAAGAGCTTATATTGTATGGTCACATTTATGGGAAATCCAGAATAGGCAAAACTATGAAGACTGAAAGCAGATTAGGAGTCGCGCAGGCCTGGGGTAGATGGGAGCTTGGGTCATGGTAGCTAACATGGGGGGGTGTTCTTTGGGAGTAATACAAATGTTCTAAAATCGATTGTGGTAAAGAAATAAAATAAAATAAAATAATAAAATAAAATAAATAATAAGATGAAAAATAAAATAAAATAATAAAATAATAAAAAAATAAAATAAAATAAAATAAATTGTGGCGATGGGTGTAAAACTCTGAATCAACTAAGAACCATTGAATTGCAAACTATAAATGGGTGATTGTATGGCATGTGAATCATATCTCAGTAAAGTTTTTTAAAAGGAAGGCATTTATATGATGATTGTTAGGCTTAAAGGCTGGCCATCTAGAGACACAGCACTTCCTACACTTGAATATGCACACACCTCACCTGGGGATCTTGTTAAAAGGCAGATTCTGATTCACTAAACCCTGGGTGGGACCTGAGATTTGGCAGTTTTAGCAAGTTCCCAGGGATGCAGAGGATCACGTTTTGAAGGATATAAAAGACATAGAGAATAGTCTTTTATTTTTTTTTTTTAAGAATCTGAACAAGAATTGGTGAGATGTCACCCAGAAAATATTAAGATATGTTTGAGGGGCACCTGGGTGGCTCAGATAGTTAAGCGTCTGCCTTTGGCTCAGGTCATGATCTCCAGGTCCTGGGATCAAGCCCTACATCCGGTCTCCCAGCTCAGTGAGGAGTTTGCTTGTCCCTCTGCCTCCCTCCCCCGCCCCCGCTCATGCTCTCTCTCTCTCTCTCTCTCTGTCTCTCTCCAATGAATAAATGAAATCTTAAAAAAAGAAAGAAGATATGTTTGAGAGGTGTGTGTGTAAACTTCAAGTGATAAGGAAAATCTGTGTCCTAGGGTGGCTGACCGAGCCAGGGAGAGAGTCCCAGTCCTTGCCCCGGGGCTCTTCTGGGTTCTTCTCCCTGCTCTGCTTCCCTCAAGCACCAATTTGGGTTCTTCTCCCTGCCCCACTTCATGCATGTGCCAAAAGTGCCAAGTATGCAGAAGCAGAAGTGTATAAATGGCCCCCTTTGTTTGTGCTCGGGGCTCAAACTTTTGGAGACCACTCTCCTCTGAGCCCGCCAGCGTTAAATAAACCTCCTATCCTCCGAGATCTCCAGGTGCCGCTTGGTTCTTCCATCGGGCATCCAGTCCAGGTTCCGTAACATTTGGTTCCCTGACCGGGAAACCCAACCACGCTGGCCCATTGTTGCCACCAGTTTGGGGCAACGGCAGGGCGGGGACGGAATGAGGGATCCTAACGGAGAAGGTGCGCCCTGCCTGATTTTCGGCAGTCTCCCACCCTGCTCGCCTTGGGCTGGCCCTGCTCCGCTGTTCCTGCCAGACTCGAGGAGACTTGGCAGGTGAGGACCTGGTCCCGATGTTGGATTCCGGTAAGGCCTGGGGCCCCAGGACCCAGAAAGGCCCACCCCTCTTGGGGTGGAAGAGGAGCCTGATCACCTCCCAGAGATTTCTTAGAGGTCTCACAGGTAGGGATTCCCAGGAAGGGAATGTAATAACTTCTGGAGTGTGAATGTGTGAGTGAATATGCAGTCTGACCTGGCTTGCTCAAGCGGACTGATTCTGTGACTCCCCGGGCGGGCACCCTTAAGGTCCCCAGAAGCCTACAGAGTCTGAGGGGGCCTGTCTGCAATCCCATGGTGCATGGCATACAGCCTATGGCGGCATTGGAATAGTTTCCAATCATAAGTCACAACGTTGAGACTGCTATAGCTAAGCCTCACCTACGCTCCTTCAGGACACGGCCAGACGGGCATCTGATTGGTCTCCTCATCTCAGGAGGCACCCCCCCTTTGTCTATCTCTGCACCACTGCACATGGGGACATCACAGTGGGGTCAGGGCAGAGTAAACCTATGGTTCTAGAGACCATGATCAAAAATTTCAAGAAGGGGTTTTCAGGAGACTATAGAGTCAGGATGAACCCCGGCTAGTTGAGAACCCTATGTGAATTGGAATGGCCCACCTTTGATGTTGGGTGGCCTTCAGAAGGGACACTGGCTGTCCCAATGATTCGTCGAGTATGGCGAGTCTTAACAGGAGAACCAGGACACCCTGACCAGTTTCCATACACTGGCTCCTGGCTAGGAATTGCTCAGACCCTTCCACCCTGGGTGCGATTCGCTTGCAATGGGCAGGGACAGGCCAGGGTCTTAATCACCTCATCCAAGCGACCTAAAGAAAATCAGCAAAAGCTCCAGTCTCCTCAAATCCTAGCCAGAGATCCCAAGGATGAACCGGCCCTGCCCCCACCATGCGTACCCCCAAGACCGCCTACACCTGTCCCTTCAGCTCCAGACACTCCACCGCCAAAGGTTTCACCAGTGCCACCAGGCCCAGAGGATCCACCGGCACCCCCAGGCCCAAAAGATCCACTTTCTCCAGGACTAGCAGCCAGGCTGTGCCCCAGGCCGGGCGCAAGCGCCCTCCAAATGCCAGTACGAGAGACGCAGGAACCCGAGAGCCATGATGAAGATGGGATGGTGCAACCCAGCCATTCCATGATGTATTATCAGCCCTTCTCCACCACCGACTTCCTCAACTGGAAACATAACACCCCATCCTACTCTGAGAAACCACAGGCTATGGTAGACTTCATAGAAACCCTCTTCCAGACTCATCGGCCAACCTGGGAAGACTGCCAACAGTTACTCCACACCCTGTTTAACACAGAGCAAAGGAGGAGAATAATGAAAGGTGCACGGCAGTACCTGGAAGAGCACGCACCAGTGGGAGTCATCAACCCTGCTGCCTGGGCTAATACGGCTGCACCCGAAGAGCGCCCAGCATGGGACTTCACCAAAACTGAGAGACAGGCCCACATCCGCAGGTACCAAGAGGCCCTCCTCTGGGGAATCCAGGCAGGAGCTAAGAAACCCATGAACATGACTAAGGTATCCTCAGTCACTCAACAACCAGGGAAGTCCCCCGGGGACTACTACGAAAGACTATGTGAAGCCTACAGGATATACACTCCATTTGACCCCGAGGCACAGGAAAGCCAACAGATGGTAAACACCTCCTCCATGGCTCAGGTTGCCCCAGACATCAGAAAAAACCTTCAGAAACTAGAGGGTTTTGCTGGGATGAACATCACCCAACTAATAGAGATTGCCAATAAGGTCTACATGAACAGGGAGGTAGCAGCCGAACAGGAAGCCCACAAAAAGATGAAAAAGAAAGTCAGCCTCCTCGCTGCTGCCCTGAAAGAAAAGGACAACACAAAGATGGGGAGACCCCAACCACCAAAAGGTGGGAAGTCCAAAACCCCCTTGGCAAGGGATCAATGTGCCGACTGTAAAGAAAAAGGGCATTGGAAAAACAAATGTCCCAGCTGGGGAAAGGCTCAAAGGCCTAGCCACTAGAAGGAAGAACCACGAGAGGAGGACATCATAGGCCTTGCGGGAATGGACTCAGACTGAGGGGGACTGGGCTCTTTGCTCCTTGGCCCCCATGAGCCCATGGCCAAAATGAAGGTAGGGGGCCAATCAGTGACTTTTATGGTTGATACTGGGGCAGAGCACTCTGTTGTTACCTCCCCAGTGACACCTTTCAGCAAAGGACTGCGACCATCCTCGGGGCCACCGGGATGCGGGTTATACAACAGCCCTTTTGCCAGGCTTGCCAGTGCAAACTCAGGGACCACAAGGTCCGACATGAATTCCTTTATCTGCCTGATTGCCCCATCCCTCTCCTGGGCCAAGACGTACTGTCTAAGCTTGGGGCTCAGATAATCTTTGAGCCCACCAGACACACTAACCTCCAACTGAACCCAAGGCAAGAGGAGATGGGGTCTCTAATACTAGCAATTACCATGCCAAGGGAAGAAAAATGGAGGCTATTCTGTGCCCAGGCCCAACCAAGCAGCCCGCCAGAGTTCAGACCCACCTTCCCTTCAGTATGGGCTGAAAACAACCCACCTGGACTAGCCTGGAATTGGGCCCCTATCATTATTGAACTGATCCCAGGAGCCCAACCTCAGAGGCAAAGGCAATACCCTCTTCCAGAAGAAGCTAAGATCGGCATCCAAGAACATCTGACCAAACTCAAAGAAGCAGGTATTGTGGTCGAGTGCCAGTCAGCCTGGAATACCCCACTGCTGCCAGTCAAGAAGCCAAGAGGGGGATACCAACCAGTTCAAGACCTGTGGGCCATCAACAAGGTGAGCATCTTTCTACACCCAGTGGTCCTGAATCCATACACCCTCCTCGGCCAAATCCCAGGGTCGGCCAGATGGTTCACTTGCCTAGATTTGAAGGATGCCTTCTTCTGCCTCTGCTTAGCTCACCAGAGCCAGCCACTCTTTGCGTTTGAATGGTCTGAACCTGATACAGGGTGCCAGGTGCAATTGACTTGGACGTGCCTCCCGCAGGGGTTTAAAAACTCACCAACCCTCTTTGGGGAAGCACTGGCCATGGACCTCACCAGCTTCCCAAGCGAAGCCACATGATGCACCCTCCTCTGGTATGTGGATGACTTCCTCCTCACCAGTGACACACAAGACTGCACAAAAGGCACCAAGGCCCTCCTACAGCTCCTGTCAGACTGAAGATACCAAGCCTCATGGAAGAAGGCACAAATCTGCCAACAATAGGTCCAATACCTTGGTTTCCTCCTCACCCAAGGGAAGAGAGAACCAGAACCAGAGAGGAAAAGGGTCATCATCTCCCTGCCACTAATCCAGATGAAAAGGGGCCTATGAGAATTCCTGGAGGCTGCAGGATTCTGCCACACCTGGATCCCAGGGTTCTCGGCAATAGCAAGACCCCTTTATGATCTCTTAGGAGGACCAGATCAAGAATCCCCTATCTGGACTGAGGAAGCAGAAGCCGCTTTCACAGAGATAAAGACCACCCTGGGGCAGGCTCCAGCCCTGGGCCTACCAGATGTAGAAAAACCCTTCAAACTCCTTGTGTGTGAAAAGAAAAAAATAGCACTCGGGGTACTCACCCAGACTGTTGGACCCTGGCAACGGCCAGTTGCTTACCTGTCAAAGAAGCTGGACCCCATGGCAGCGGGATGGCCACCATGCCTGAGGGTGCTGGCAGCCACAGTCCTACTCATCAAGGAGGTGGACAAACTTATCCTGGGGCAAAAACTTAACATCAGTGTTCCTCATGCAGTTGTGTCCCTCATGAACGCACAGGGACATCGCTTCCTTTCCAACTCTCGGCTAGCACAATACCAAGGGCTCCTCTGCGAAAACCTGTGGGTCACCCTCGAAACAGTAAGGACATTAAATCCAGCAACACTTCTCCCCACAGAAGAGGGGGAACCAGACCATGACTGCTCTGAGGTGACCGATGACGTCTACACGAGCTGTCCAGATCTGCGGGATCAAGCCATAAAGAATCCAGAGCTCACTCTGTTCAGCGATGGCAGCAGTTACCTACAAGAGGGTGCCCGGAAGGCAGGTTATGCAGTAACCACAACCACTGAAGTCCTAGAAGCTGAGGCATTACCAGCTGGATGGTCAGCTCAACGGGCTGAATTATATGCCTTAGTCCGAGCCCTCACCCTCGGTGAAGGCAAGCGAGTCAACATCTACACTGACTCTCAGTATGCCTTTGCTACTGAACTTATACATGGAGCCATCTACAAGGAAAGGGGCCTCCTAACTACAGCAGGAAAAGCTATCAAGAACAAAGAGGAGATACTGAGACTCCTTGAAGCCGTCTGGCGTCCAAAGGAAGTAGCAATCCTGCACTGTAAGGGACATCAGAAAGGAGACGACCCCATAGCGTGGGGAAATCATCTGGCAGATGAGGCAGCCAAGACCGCAGCCAGTGAGGACATGGACAGAGCCCCTTCCCTCACCGCGGCCCCGACACCCCCAGAAGAAGTCCCTCCGCCCAGTTACACTAAAAAGGAAAAGGAATGGGCCATGGCTGAGGGAGCCACCCTGACTGGAAAGGGATGGTGGATGATGCCAGATGGGTGCATCTTCGTTCCAACAGCAAATGGAGGGCATCTAGTCAAGGAACATCACTGACTCACTCATCTGGGAAAACTGCATTAGAGCCCTTCTCAAGAAGCACCACTACATCAGTCAGCTGCCAGCACTGTGCCGAGCACGGAGTGAACGATGCATAACATGTGCTAAAAATAATGCTCAGTCTGCACCACAGCCCCCGCCAGGTGTCCAGAGGATGGGAGCAACCCCCTTTGAAGATCTAGAGGTAGACTTCACAGATGTGCAGCTGAGCAGGGGGTTCAGATCTCTCCTAGTAACAGTATGCACATACTCTGGGTGGGTTGAAGCCTTCCCAACCAGGACGGAGCAAAGCTGGGAAGTAGGTAAAGTCCTCTTGTGGGAGATCATGCCCCAGTTCGGCCTGCCATTAACAATCCATAGTGACAACGGACCCGCATTTGTGACAGACATTGTACAGGTCTTGACCAGATCTCTCAACATCACCTGGAGACTCCACAATGCTTACCAGCCCCGAAGTTCAGGGAAAGTAGAGTGAATGAATCACACCCTCAAGGGAACCTTAGCAAAGTTTTGTCAGGAGACTAACCTCCCATGGCCAGATCTGCTACCCCTAGCTCTCCTGCATGCTTGCTGCATGCCCAGGACATCAGGTTTCCCCCCATTTGAATTAATATATGGACGGCCTCCCCCATGCTTGGGAAGCCTTCCAGGAAACTTGCATCAGGTTGGAGATAAAGGGATAAAGGAGCAGCTTCAGACTCCGGGGGGCCATCCTAAATAAATTACAAAAGTACACCATTGAGAGGGCCCCGATCTCCTTAGGGTCTCAGGTACACTCTTTCCAGACAGCAGACTCAGTTTGAGTCAAAGATTGAAAAAAAGACCCCCTCAAACCACAGTGGACAGGGCCTCACACTGTTGTTCTAACGGCCCCTACTGCCTCAAGGTCTCAGGTGTCACCCTGTGGGTCCACCACTCCAGAGTGAAGAAAGCTCATCATTCGGACAAGGAGCCGTGCCAGGGGAGAGTCCAGCCAGACCTCACGAACCCATTCCGGCTTCACCTTCGATGAGACCCTACCGACTGATGGACACCTGCTCACCACCGTGGTCCCTGGCTCTCACTGGTGTGATTTCCCTCATCTTGGGAGTCAGACTCTACACTGTTGCCCCTCCTGACAGGACTTTCTCCCAGAGGCTTACTATTGTCATTGCTTATTGGGTGTCCCTAGGGTGTATTACTGCATTCACTTGTCCACAGGTTTCATCTGCTGACGGGTTAGCCATGATGGCTTCCTCTACCTAAGGTCATAGACCCCACTTTTACTGGCCCTCTTCTGTGTACTCCGGAGGGCATTTCACCATGGTTTTCCTGGCCCCAGTCAGTCCTGGTCTTCTGCTACCTGATGTGTGGTTCCTCCGCACTGCCTCTAGCTTGTCCGGCCAGGCAAGAGGGGCAAACTCTCATATCACTGTTACTGGCAAATGGAGTTTCCAGCTTATCCCCCTCAATCCTGCACCAGCACCCCCACTGACTTCTTCCACCTGGGATGGGCACATACAAAAGTTTAACCTCCATTTTGATGGATGCCAGCTTCTTGATACCTCCTGGGCACCTCATAGATGGTGTTCCTACCATGGCCCTCACTCAGGTAACTGGCTGATAGATATCTACATCTGTGGGGGTCCTACACCTCAACAGCCAAACACCTGCCCTCAGTTCTGCTTGCAAGCCTGGGGATGTGAGTTATGGGTGGCGACTTGGCCAGGAATGGAACGATGGTCCACCAGATGGTGGCACCTCAAATAGCACAGTGACATCTGGATTTCCTTGTCACACAATGCCACCCCATCCTCTTGCTCTAACAATCACTGTATACCACTCACCCTTTCAGTCTTAGAACCCAATGCCTCATCATGGGCTACAGGAATCATTCTCCTGTTGGGCCAATATCACCCTATGGGAACCGACCCCATGGCCAAATTTATGATTAAGTCTATGGTCACTCCAAGCCTTATAGTCAACCCCCAGAGTCAGACAGAAAATAACTCGCCCTGGCACATCCCTGGGTTCCCCATTCACACATAGCAAGCATCTATAGCGCAACTGTTAGGTATGATTAACGCCTCCCACCAAGCGCTTAACCACTCAAATCCATCCCTAGCGTCTGACTGCTGGATCTGTATAAATCCCGGTCCCGTCCAATACCTAGGTGTCATCCTTAACCAATCTACCGTGTCACCTCCCACCTCGGCACCGGGAACCTCAGATTATCCCTTTCTGGCTCTGGTACCTCTATATGGCAACTCTTCCTCTCCCATCACGGGCCACAGTCAGGTCTGTGTCCTAACAACAATTTACTGGCTTGTGATCAAGGTGTATACATCTGCATCACCCCACACAATCAATCATGCACACTCGTCAGTCTCTTACCTGATCTTTCAATCCTCCCCGGGAGGTCTCAGGTTCAGTACCAGGGGTTAACAACTCACGGTGGATTTTTCCACCCTCACTCAGTCGGCCCTGGCCTTATAGCGCCAACTCGATTCACTGGCCTCAGTGGTCCTCCAAAGCAGGTGCGGGCTCGACTTACGGCCAAGCAAGGGGGGGCTCTGCCTCTTCTTACAGGAGGAATGTTGTTTCTATGCTAATGAGCTGAGGGTGGTCCAAGAAACTCTGACCCAATTACAGGAACAAGTACATCGCCCGTGGGAATCACTCCAGTGGACAACTTGGTGGGATACCCTCTCACAATGGTTCCCTTGGTTCCGCCCCCTCATCGACCCCTCCTAATGCTCCTCCTCATAGTAGCATTTGGTCCTTATATTCTTAATGCCCTTACTAGGTTTATCACTACTCAAATTGCTAAAATCAGGCTCCAGTACTCCTTACTCACTATTGCCCCTTAAAAGATAAAAATGATGCCCTCTAAACTAGGTGTTTAAAGGCGCATCAAAGGGGGGAATGATAAGGAAAATCTGTGTCCTAAGATGGCCGATGGAGCCAGTGAGAGAGTCCCAGTCCTTGCCCCTGGGCTCTTCCGGGTTCTTCTCCCGGCTCCGTTTCCCACGCGCACCAGTCCGGGTCCTTCTCCTGGCCCCGCTTCGCGCACGCGCCCAAAGTGCCAAGTATGCGGAAGTAGAAGTGTGTAAATTGTCCCCTTGGTTTGTGCTCTGGGCTCAGACCTTTGGAGATCACTCTCCTCTGAGTCTGCCGGCATTAAATAAACCTCCTGTCCTCCAAGATCTCCGGGTGCCGCTTGGTTCCTCCGTCAGGTGATCCAGCCCAGGTTCCTAACACAAGTGCTATACAATTTTGTGAGGCTTGTCCGAGTTCCAGTGGTTAGGACTCTAAGAAAATGACCATCACTTCTTTCAAGCCCTGACTCAGTACTGACTTATTTTGGCCATTGTTTCCTGACTATCACTATCTTAAGCCAACAGTCTTTTCCTTGCTTCGATCAATCTCATGTATAAAAGTCACAGGATGTGGGCATGCCTTTGATCTCCAGTTTTTTCCCATAGGGCCACCCTGTTCCTTATATAAGGTTGCTGGACAGGCGGTTCACAAATGAGAGTTAGTAAGTCTTACCTGGGTGTAAAAGTGACTTAGGGAAACCTAAGATTTTCATAGCTCTTAGTAAGTGAACAGTGCTACAAATGTCTATCAATCAGTCAATGATTAAGGAAATTGCTTAGGGCTCCAGACATCAAACAGTGATCACATTACAGCTCAGTGATTAACAGAGAAACTTCTCACCCCAGGATTGTGGCACGTCACATGTTTCATTGACTTCTGAGTGCAAACAAATTTCCTGAAGATGTCCATGGATGCAAGAATGAGTTAAATAGGAAGATTTATATATTTCTACATCTTATGTATTGTTAAAAAAAATCTAATTTTAGGGCGCCCGGGTGGCTCAGTTGGTTAAGCGACTGCCTTCGGCTCAGGTCATGATCCTGGAGTCCCGGGATCGAGTCCCGCATCGGGCTCCCTGCTCGGCGGGGAGTCTGCTTCTCCCTCTGACCCTCCCCCCTCTCATGTGCTGTCTCTCATTCTCTCTCTCTCAAATAAATAAATAAAATCTTTTAAAAAAAAATCTAATTTTAGCATCTCTCAAGATCCCAGGTTTTACCAAGAACTGAATAGCACCAACTCAGGAGCTTTAAAAGAGGTTTTATGAACTTAATGGCACACCCAGCAGCCTCTGCACACTTTGAAGATCTTCAGTCCTTGTCAAGACGCTCGTAGTGTCTTAACTTCCTCCAACCTTTCTGGATGATGGGAGCCGGGAGAAAGGCATGGCCCATGCAAATCCATGCTGCTGCCACCAGAAAGAGTCCATTGCAGTCAGCCCCTGGCTCAGGATGCAAGGAATATAGTTGTTCGCAGCCAAAGTAAATACTTCCCCATCTGGGAGGCCCACTGAGTGACATGCAGCTTCGATGTAGACATCACTCCCCCTCCCCAACCCCAGAGCTATTTGTTTGGAGGCGGGGGTGGGGGAGGGAAGATGTTTGTCTGCTAAGATGTCCTGCTAGCATATTTTTGCTTCCTGCAATGCGATCCTCATGAGTTTGGGTGGAAGCGATTACCCTGGCACTTTAAAAGGAAAGTTGCTTCTGAAACCAGATTCTTCTTGGCAGCGTCCTGACATGCCTTTATTAGGGCTGATGAAATAATCTGCTGAGGATTTAGCTCACTTTCACAGACCCTTCTGACCCGGAATGGAGAGAAACCAGACAGAGGTCTGAACTCCACCTGGGGTAACTGTCAGGGGCCCTGGGATAGGTTCATGAGGTTTGTGGATCCCTTTATCCCAGGATAAAGGTACATTATTTTGGAAAACTGAATTCCTGTCATAAAAACAGAACACTGAGAAGCAGCTCAAAAACAAGGCACCCTCAGGCCATTGCCGAGAACTAAGAGTGTGTCTTAAAGCTCATCCAAATCTGGGGAAACCTAGAGTGCAGGGCCCTATATAACAAAATTTTTCTCTCAACAACATTCCTGTAAAATCACTGACAAACATTTCAGTGATTCGTAAACTTATGTCCACTTAGGGATTTAGGTGGTTCTCATGAAATTTCATCCTAATTTTTGCCTAACCATTAAAGGAAAATGTGCTTCTCATAGAAGGAGTCCCATGTACAGCGACTTCTGGTGTAGGGAGTTCTCTATTGCAAGTCACTTAGTAAATGTGCTGCACAGAGACCTAAGATCACAGTGTGTTCACTATGCCTTTTAGCACTGAGCCCCACTATCCAGAGCCCCATTGAAGAGGTTCAATTGCTGGGAATGTTGGGACAGCCTCATTACAAACCAGAGATGTCCCACCCAGCTGGTATCATACTCATATTCAGACTTAGCCTTAAGACAAAACAAACAAACAAACAAACAAACTCACAGTACAGAGTGAAAAATCAGCAGCTTGGGAAATTTGAAGATTCTTGCTCCTTTTCTGCCCGTGTAGCCTCAGTTTGGTGCAGAAAATGAAATTTGGTGTCTTATAATGGTCTGGAAAACAAAACAAAACAAAAAACAAAAAACCAAACCAACCAACCAAACAAAAAATTTGTACTACTTCCTTTGTCCAGCTGTCCTGCTTGAGGTTGGGCACCAGGCTGACAAGGCTGAGGGAGGGAGACAGCTCAGGAAGGTGACCACGGAGTCACAGCTATTTCAATGCAGGCATGCTGCCTGGGGGCCCAGAAGCAGGGCCTGGTGCAGGGCCTGGGAGGGGCTCAACTGGGCAGTCACTTTGGACATCCCCCGTGTGCCCAACTGACAGGCCCCATGAAGCTTCTGTGAACTGGGAGCCGGCGGTTTGGCAGAGCCAGTGGCCTGGGGAAGAGCAGAGGGTCCAAGAGAGAATGTGCTCCCTTGGGGTGGGGGTGGGGGGTTCTGCAGGAGGCATCGTTACTCTGGGAGTGCATCTAGGGTAATTCAGTGGAAAATGGTTCTAATAAAACTTGTGTGCATCTGTCACTACCCACCTCATCACCACACATTTCAGAGAGATGGATGGTGTTTGCATGACATGCCTAAAACATATAAAATGTTCCTTTGAATTTAACTTTTGAAATTAATAACGGAGCACTACGCAGTCATTATTGCAGGGGAAGCTGCCCAACATAGGACAAACAGAGCAGCTTCGATGTGGAAGACAGAGACTGTGGGGGTCCCAGTGCAAAGGCAAGAGCACAGTCCTTCAGAAACCATGGGGTGGCTGTGTTGTGGGGGGGAGATCGCTGGGCTTGAAGACAGATGAGCTGGTTCCAGCCTGAGTCCCGTCACTCACCAGTTATAAGGACTCTCTGGCAAATCACTTAGTCTCTCTGAAGCTCATGGTCATGCTCTGTGCTTGGGGATATTTATGACCCTGGAGGGGTGGTGTAAGGTAAGCTGTGTTAAAGTGCTTTACCAACTGTAGGGCCCTGTGTGATTTGTGAGGCGCCATCTTTCCAAAGTGGTGATCAGAGTCATCAATTGTAAACCATGCATCATCATAAATGTTATTGACACAGTTATTAAGGATCTAATGTATACAACATAAGGGGATAAGGAATGGGGAAACAAAGTGGTTTCAGACATGGTCACTGCCCTCAGGGGGCTCATAGTCTACTTAGTGAGGAAGAATACACTACACTGCCACTCTTATTATAACAAGATAAATATACAGTACTCACCTCCCCAAAACTGATCAGTTGTGGGTCAAGAGTACTGGGTCGAGAATGACCTAGAAGTGAGTGAGCACAGAGGAGAAAGGGACACTAACTTTCATGGGCAGGGTAAGACTTGAGTTGAACACTGAAGGACAGCCAGGATATTGATGGGTCCCCAGGGGACACCTGACCACACACATGGTAGAGTGGTACTTGGTGGAGAATGGAAGGCATGCAGCCTAGACGCTAGTCCTGGGTTTACACTTCATCTATTAATTCATCTTTCCAGACCTCAATATTCTCTTAAAATATTGGTCACCTCTCTGGATTCCTACATATATCAGAGAAATGTTGTAAGAATGTAAAGTACTATTTCAAATACCAGGACTTTAAGTCCTTTGGAACAGAGAAGTCAGGCAAACAAAAAGACTATTATTATGCCATTTGTTGTTTTCTGATATTTTCATTAGATGCCAAACCAGGGAGTATATAAAAGAAAGTTTGCCCATTATGTCAAAAGAAAGCCAGAATAGCAATTCTTGTATCAAACTAGATTTTAAACCAAAGACTGTAACAAGAAATAAAGGGTACTGTATTGTTATAAAGGGGACTGTCCAACAAGAAGATCTAACAATTGTAAATATTTATGCCCCCTACTTGGGAGCACCCAAATATATAAAACAATTAATAACAAACTTAAAGGAACTAATCAATAGTAGTGCAATAATAGTAGGATACTTTAACACCCCACTCACATCAATGGACAGATCTTCTAAGCAGAAAATACACAAGGAAGCAATGGCTTTGAATGACACATGGGACCAGGACTTAACAGATACATTCAGAACATTCCACCCTAAAGGAGCAGAATATACATTCTTTTCAAGTGCACATGAAACATTCTCCAGAATAGATCACACACTAGGTCACAAATCAGGCCTCAACAAGTACAAAAAGACTGAGATCACACCACGCATCTTTTCTGACCACAATGCTGTGAAACTTAAAAGTCGACCACAAGAAAAAATTTCGAAAGGCCACAAATACATGGAGGTTAAGGAACATCCTACAAAAAATGAATGGGTCAACCAGGAAATTAAAGAAGAAATTAAAAAATACAAGTAAATAAATGAAAATGAAAACACAATGGTCTAAAACCTTTGGGATGCAGCAAAAGCAGTCCTAAGAGGGGAGCATATAGCAACAGAGGCCTAGCTCAGGAAGCAAGAAAAATCTCAAATACACAACCCAACCTTACACCTAAAGGAGTTAGAAAAAGAACAACAAATGAAGCCTAAAGACAGCTGAAAAGGGGAAATAATAAAGATTAGAGCAGAAATAAATGATATAGAAATTAAAAAAACAACAACAGTAGAACAGATCAATGAAAACAGAAGCTGGTTCTTTGAAAAAAATTAATGAAATTGATAAACCCCATCACCAGACTTACCAAAAAGAAAAGAGAAAGGACCCAAATAAATAAAATCACAAATGAGAGAGGAGAAATAACAACAAACACCACAGAAATACAAACAATTATAAGAGAATATTGTGAAAAACTATATGCCAACAAACTGGACAATCTGGAAGAAATGGATAAATTCCTAGAAACACATAACCTACCAAAACTAAAACAGGAAGAAATAGAAAACTTGAACAGACCAATAACCAGCAAAGAAATTGAATCAGTAATCAAAAATCTCCCTACAAATGGGACGCCTGGGTGGCTCAGTCGGTTAAGCGTCTGCCTTCGGCTCAGGTCATGATCCCAGGGTCCTGGGATCGAGTCCCGCATCGGGCTCCCTGCTCCACGGGGAGCCTGCTTCTCCCTCTGCCTCTGTCTCTCTCTCTGTCTCTCATGAATAAATAAATAAAATCTTAAAAAAAAAAAAATCTCCCTACAAACAAAAGTCCAGGGCCAGATGGCTTCCCAGGGGAATTCTACCAAACATTTAAAGAAATGTTAATATCTATTCTTCTCAAACTATTCAAAAATATAAATGGAAAGAAAACTTCCAAACTCATTCTATGAGCCCAGCATTACCCTGATTCCAAAACCAGACAAAGACTCCACTTAAAAAAGAGAACTACAGGCCGATATCCCTGATGAACATGGATGCAAAAATTCTCAACAAAATGCTAACAAACCAAATCCAATAGCACATTAAAAGAATCATTCACCACGATCAAGTGGGATTTATTCCTGAGCTGCAAGTGTTCTTCAATATTCACAAATCAATCAACGTGATACATCACATTAATAAAAGAAAGGATAAGAACCATATGATCCTCTCAATCAATGAAAAAAAAAAGTATTTAACAAAGTACAACCTCCATTCTTGATGAAAACCTTCAACAAAGTAGGGATCGAGGGAAACTACCTCAACATCATAAAGGCCATATATGAAAGATCCACAGCTAATATCATCCCCAATAGGGAAAAACTGAGAGCTTTTCCTCTACGGTCAGGAACAAGACAGGAATGTCACTCTCAGCACTATTATTTAACACAGTACTGGAAGTCCTAGCCACAGCAATCAGACAACGGAAACAAATAAAAGACATCCAAATTGGCAAGAAAGAAGTCAAACTTTCACTCTTTGCAGATGACATGATACTCTGTACTCTAGTACACTCTAGTATACTCTATTTACTCCAACAGACTCCACCACGAAATTGCTGGAACTGATACAAGAATTCAGTAAATTCACAGGATACAAAATCAACATACAGAAATCTGTTGCATTTCTATATATCCATATTGAAGCAGCAGAAACAGAAATCAAGGAATCGATTCCATTTACAATTGCACCAAAAACCATAAGATACTTAGGAATATACCTAACCAAAGAAGTAAAGGACCTGTACTCTGAAAACTATAAAACACTGATGAAAGAAATCGAAGATGACACAAAGAAATGGAAAAACATTCCATGTTCATGGATTAGAAGAACAAATATTGTTAAAATGTCTATACTACCCAAAGCAATCTACAAATTTAATGCAATCCCTATCAAAATGCCACCAGCAATTTTCAGAGCTAGAACAAACAATCTTAAAATTTGTTTAGAACCACAAAAGACACCAAGTAGCCAAAGCAATCTTGAAAAAGAAAAGCAAAGCTGAAGGCATCACAATTCCAGACTTCAAGTTATATTACAGAGCTGTAATGATCAAAACAGTATGGTACCGGCACAAAAATAGACACATAGATCAATGGAACAGAATGGAAAACCTAGAAACGAACCCACAACCATATGGTCAACTAATCTTCAAGAAAGCAGGAAAGAATATCCAATGGAAAAAAGCCTCTTCAACAAATGTTGTTGGGAAAACTGGACGGTAACATGCAAAAGAATCAAACTGGACCACTTTCTTACACCACACGCAAAAATAGATGCAAAATGGATGAAAGACCTAAAGGTGAGACAGGAAACCATCAAAATCCTAAAGGAGAACACAGGCAGAAACCTCTGACATCAACCATAGCAGCTTCTTACTGGAAAGGTCTCCCCGAGGCGAGGGAAACAGAAACAAAAATAAACTATTGGGGCTTCATCAAGATAAAACCCTTCCGCACAGTGAAGGAAACAGTCAACAAAACTAAAAGGCAACCAATGGAATGGGAAAAGATATTTTCAAATGACATATCCGATAAAGGGTTAGTATCCAAAACATATAGAGAACTTATAAAACTCAATACCCAAAAATCAAATAATCCAGTTAAGAAATGGGCAGAAGACACAAATAGACATTTTTCCAAAGAACACATCCAGATGGCTAACAGACACATGAAAAGTGCTCAACATCATTCATCATCCCAGAAATGCAAATCAAAACTACAATGAGACATCACCTCACACCTATCAGAAGGGCTAAAATCAACAACACAGGAAACAACAGGTGTTGGCGAGGACTGTTGGTGGGAATGCAAACTGGTGCAGCCACTCTGGAAAACAGTATGGAGGGTCTTCAAAAAGTTAAAAATAGAACTACCCTATGATCCAGCAATTGCACCACTATGTATTTACCCCAGGGATACAAAAACACTGATTTGAAGGGATACATGCACCTGGATGTTTACAGCAGCATTATCAACAATAGCCAAATTATGGAAAGAGCCCAAACGTCCATTGACTGACGAATGGATAAAGAAGATGCGGTATACATATATATATATATATATATATATATATATATATATATATATTTGTGTGTGTATAATGGAATATTACTCAGCCATAAAAAAGAAGGAAATCTTGCCATTTGCAATGACGTGGATGGAGTTAGAGAGTATTATGCTAAGTGAAATAAGTCAGGTAGCAAAACACAAATACCATATGATTTCACGCATATGTGGAATCTAAGAAACAAAACAGATGAACATGGGGGAAAAAAAGAGAGGCAAACCAGAAAACAGACTCTTAAGGATAGAGAACAAATTGAGGATTGCTGGAGGGGAGGTGGCCTGGGGAGGGGAGAGGGACTGGATGGGGGATGGGTATTAAGGAGGGTACTTGTTGTGATGAGCATTGGGTGTTATATTTGAGTGATTAATCACTAAATTCTACACCTGAAACTACAAAAAAAAAAAAAGTTTGCCCATTAAGGCTTTCCTTTCTTGGTGCTCAGACCTCAGGGGTAGAGAGTCAAAACTAGACAAAGCACCTGAATTACACGCCAATTTTTGTTTGCTAAACAACGTGGTGTCCATTTACAGACACACAGCAGAGCCAAGCCATAGGGTTCTCAGGGCTTGTGGCATGCTCTTAATAACATCACTCCAGGAATATCAAGTGTCTCTCTCCTACATCGTTTCTTTCCCTTCAAGGTAACTTTAGAGGTACCACCAAGGAGGCATTCCAGACCTTACAAAGCTTGTCCCCTGGAAGGTGATAATCCCAGCCGCCTGGCAACCTGATCCTGGAGGCTTGCATGCGCCCTCGTAAAAGTCCTTTTCAGGAACATTCGTGGGCTGGGTGTTGTTTAGAAATGGTTATCCTACCAGAGCTGCAGTCCCCATGTAACAAGGCCCTTAGTCTTCTTCATTCCAGTGCCTTCTCCAGTAGGCCGTTGCCTTTTCAGAGTTAAAACAAAGGGGGCTGTCGGGTGATGAGCCAGGGGGCCTGCTATCAAACGTGTGATTCATGGCTGGAGGAGGCTGCCAAACCCAGCTGCAGGGTGCAGTCGGCACTGACCGAGGAAGGCCCTCTCTGCTCTGCACCCTTGGGTGCCTTCCACACCCCCACGCCCCTCCCCCAACCCTTGACGTCCCAAGAAACCTTTCCACGGGACAAAACGCCCAGCAAGTTCCTTCATTCTACCCATATTTAATCAGGTACTTGAAACAGTGCATGACTCATGTTGGCCTCTGCCAAGACCAACAGCATCAGGCTTCTTTTGTGTAAGAGTTAACTCCAAGTTCCAGAGCCGATTTCTATGAGTGGAATCCTTGTTGCTTACATTGCAGCGCTCTGAAGTCAGGGAAAGGGAGGACCACACTGGAGTCCCCGAAAAGCCAAGCCTCGGAGAGTCACATTATCTCTTTCTTTTTTAAACACTTTCTGGGAGATTATCCCAGAAGTATTTTCCTCAAAGACCTGGCCATCGTCTCTAGGTTGGGTTTGGCCTAAGGGATCAACGCAGAGTTATCAAAGAAGCGTTAGGTTCCAAGGGCAAGGACTAGCAGAGTCACTCCACAGAGGCATAAGCCGACTGCAGTTTGGGACAAGTCTCAGGGTTTCCATCTGGGAGGAAAAGTAGTCCGTATCTCCCAAGGAAAATAAAATGGGTTGTCCTAAGACAAGGGGCAATACCAGTAAGGGATCATTAAAAGGTTGGCGAATTAATGCTCTCCAAGCAGTGCAAATGACGCTTTTACCACCTCGGGGTGTGGTAAAACTGTGTTAACTCTCTGAGTCAAGCAAGAGATCGATCAAGTCACCTCCTTGCTTTAAGAAAATTTTTGTTGAGGGGTGCCTGGGTGGCTCAGTTGGTGAAGCCACCGGCTCTTGATTTCGGCTCAGGTCATGATCTCAGAGTCCTGGGATGGAGCCCTATATTGGGCTCCATGCTCAGTGTGGAGTCTGCTTGAGGATTCGCCATATCTCTCTCCAACTCCCTCTGCCCCTGCCCCCACCCTCTAAAATAAATTAATAAATTTTTTTAAAAAGATGAAAGTTTTTGTTGACACACTGCTAAGAGAGAAAAGCTAAGTGCTCTTCTCTCTGGTATACCAACATTTGTGTAAGAAAGAAGAAATAGTCTTATATCTATTCATTTGTGCAAAAGAAACACAAGAAAGATAAAGAAGAAATCAGTGCGTTTGGTTACTACAGCTGATAGGCGGAAGCCAGGGAAAAGGATGGGAGAAGGGGACTGGGTTTGGGGGAGGGATATTTCTCTGAGTATATTTTTTTGAGTAGTTTGGATTTTAGTGCCTGTGATGTTTTAGGTACTCAAAAGAAATGAAGCCAGTAAAAGGGAGGGGTAGGGGAGAGGAAACCTCTGTTACTTCTTTAGGAAAATAGAAAATTGTCTCCATCATCATGGTGATGGGAATGGTCAGTAAAGAAAGGACATAAATAAAAGGTACAGTTCTTAAAGTCTTTCTGACTTCTTAAGGAATCTGTTACAAACTGAAACTGAACTCTATACCACCTAGAGTTCTATAGAGCCTCCACATCCCTGGAGATCTTTAGGAATAGAATAGAATAGATCATGTCTGGATAATTCCAGGAAAGGGCTGCTAAGAGTGATACCCTAGACTGAAGGTTCATTCCCCCAAAATTCATACATTGAAATCTAATTCTCAAGGTGATGGATTAGGTGGTGGGGCCTTTGGGAGGTGCTTAGGTCATGAGGGTGAAAACCTCCCCATCAGTGGGATTAGTGCCCTTAAAAAAGAGACCCCTGTGAACTCATTTGCCCTTTCCACCAAGCGAGGACACAGCAAGAATATGGCCATCTATGACTGGGAAGTGGATCCTCACCAGATCAGATCTATTGGCACCTTGATCTTGATCTTCCCAGCTTCCAGAACTGTGACAAATAAATTTCTGTTGTTTATAAGCCACCAGTCTATGGTACTTTTTTGTAGCAGCTTGAGCAGGCTAAGGCTCATGAATCCCCTTCTGGGGTTGTGGGAAATTATCGGGGATCGTTCCAGGAAAGTAGTAAAGCAGGTGGTTTGTCTCTGAACCTTGCTTTCTCATTTCCTGTCTTCTCTTCCCTCCTTACATCTCCATGCTTCGTTCTGTCAATCTGTTTTCATGCCTAATTATCCCTGATAAGGCAGTAAGTCAGAAGTCTGAAGAATAACCTTTAAGAAGTCCTAATATGGAACATAAATGTTTTCATGGTCTAAGCACATCCAGTATTCAGGACAGTGGTTTTTGTTGTTTTTTGTTTGTTTTTGAAATAGCTATACTCACTTCTGGTAAAGGATCTATAAAGATTTGAACCCAGCACTTTATAACGTATGATAAAACTGTATGTTCAAATTCCCACTGGTATAATTCAGTACCAAGCTAGTTTGTTGGCCTGCCGAAAGCTCCTGAGTAAGCTTGACTTTGCCTTCCCTACTCCAGAAAGCTGGAACAGGTGTCATCAAGCTCTGGGAGGAAAGATACGGATCAGAGAAGACTGAGCATCCAGGACTCAGGAAGGTTCCAAATGGATCATGGAAGTTCTGGCTGGACCCCAGTTCTCTCTAAATAAATGACATCATTTTGGGGTCAATTTGGACTCCTTTCCTGAGGCTCTGGAACCCATCTGGCTACCTCCTAAATAACCTTCCAGAGTGCAGGTCCTTCCAGAACATCTTTAGTCTGGAGTAGGTCTCCTTGGCTGTCCCTTAACGCGCATTAATTAGCACTGGAAAAGAGAAGAGTAATTTGTTAAGATATTCACCCCATGGAACTTGCCCCAATCATTTTATTCTTGTCTTCTATTTTTAGCAATGACATCAGTCGGGTTAAATTTTGGTTTCTAATGAATCAATTCAATTCACATCGCCCTCTATTAAATATGCCAAGCAGATTTTACGTGACAAATTTACTACTTTTAATGAGATTAATAAGCTTATGCTGAGATCTTCAAAGATTTATAGACAGTCAGCAGGGTGGGAAAGGCCTGCCTCATTTATTAGCTGTATATTTAAAGAATGGATTTCAGAGAAGTCATTAAAGTAACATGTGTCTTCCCTCTTCAAAAGAGTTATAATTGTTTGTGTGCAAGTATGTATCACAAAAGAATTTTCTCCAGCCCCGAGCTCTTGAAAACCAGGAAGTGTTACACAGACTGGTAACTACAGCTCCCCGGAGCCCTGTCTTTTTAGATCTGAGCCATGTGTTATGATAAATAAATAATCCTCTGAAGTGCATATCTTGCTGCTGGTAAGGATATAACAATTCAGAAGTACGGCTTCATAACGCCTACAGGAAAGAACTGAGGAGAAGAAAAAAGATTCCACATCTTGGCATGAAAACGGGAAAGGCCCCGTTAACAACAAAGATTACAAATGTGAAAAGGATATGGGGGCGACCTGACTCAGAGCTGGAGAGAAAAAAAAAATTTGGAGATTTAAATACCAGTAGTTGGGTCTCAAGCCAAGCAAAAAGGAGACGATGAGTCCACAGATGCCAGGAGTATTGAATAGCCAAAGGTTAGGAGCCCGGCATTATACCAAAGTCCCTGCTTGTTCTGAACCTCAGCCTGTGGAACAAAATAATGTTTCTGGATGTTATCTACTTAGTGCTTGAACTTTCTGGGAGATAAAGATGTGCATTGCAGGTGTATTTTGAGGCAAAAAAAAAAAAAAAAACCCACAAAAAAACCCAAAAACCACCCAATTATATTGAGCCCCTGAATTTAGAGTGGCTAAAGCTATTTGCCCAACCGAAAATATGTATTCACATGATTTACCATTTATGGAAAAGGCCAACAACCCATGGAGATGAATGGGTGGCAAGTATCCTGTATAATCACCTCGATGGAAATAGGCTTGAATGTTACCCACTTGGATTTCACCAATAGTGAATATAAGAAATTGCCCTATCTAGGAAAATGTCTTTAAAAAAAAACAACCACCAAAAAACAAACACTGCTATTGGGGACATTATCCAGTGTCTTTAAACAAGGAAATCCTTGACAAATTCCCTTCAGAAGCACACACTGGGAAAAGGCCTGTTCCTCACGACGAACTGAACTGTCCCCTGAAATTCCACAAAGAATTCTGCAAGCCCCTGTTTTCTGCTTTTTCTACATTGGTGGACAACTCAGAAGTAAGTTTGGTGTTTGTTATCATTCTTCTCAATTGGACTATTTTGCGATCATTTCTTCTCACCTTTACTTTTGGAATCATTTTGGTTTTAAAACCTTTTCTACAATCTCAATTATTTTTTTTCCCCCTGAAGTGGGTGGCATATATAAAAGGTGTCATTCATTCAGAGATTTAAAATGTGCTTCGAGACATGCGTTTCCAAGTGGCACTGCATTCCCTTGGCAGAATGTTTATTTCCTCCTTCCCCATTGTTTGCTTATTTACTTGAAGTGAGAAAAGACCAGAAAGCAAAGGACAGCAAATCGGGGGCAGAGGGTGTGCCCGGAAAATTCCCAGGAATAAACCACTGACAAAATATCGCCCCGAAACAGACAGGTCCTATGAAGAATTATGATTTCCATGTTCGAAGGCTCTTTTCTCTTGTCCAAATAGTTGGAAGCTGGCTTTTTCAGTTCTTTCCTCGGTGCTCAAGCAGCAATTGACAAGGCAGGCGCTCTCTTCACAGCTGTCGCAGGGAAATGGGGGCGTATTTACCTGTAGTCCGAAAGGAGTGAAATTAATATGCAGAAGGGGACCCGCGAGATTTCCCTGTCCCGGTTGCTACCCACATTCCCAGATTTCTAGGACATCCGTTAAGATCTTTGCATTGATTTTACAATTGTCCATAGTTATTAACAAGGTTTTAGAAATTAATTAGCTCGCAAGGTGGAAGATTACCATTTAGGTAGAAATCCGAGGGTCTTGGGGCTGTCTCCCTTCAAATGAGTAATTAGTAACATTTTGTGTGTCTAGTTTGTAGAGAAAAGATCCGATGCTTCCTAAGTCTCTCCACGTGCTTTAAAGGCATAGTGACAAATACTGACCGCGGTAGGTAGTAGGTGCCAGTAAGCGTGTTGAATACGTGTTTTACAAATGGAAACAGGAAGGAGCTTAGGACAGCAGGGAAACTACTGGTCTGGGAGCGGGAACACCTCTGTTTTATTCTGGTACTGCTGTTCTCTAGCACAGTCCAGGCAAGAGGCAGCATGCTGCCCGCCCCCCCTGCCCCCCCCACCCCGCCCCAGCCCACCCCATCTTTCCCCATTCCCTGCCCCAAGGAGGAGGCCATTCCTGCGGACTCCATCCCCCGGCCCCTCTTGGGCTTGGCCTGGGGATGACAGGTGGGAGATGGAGGGTGAATATAGCTAGTTCTTCCACCTCAGCTCCATGCTTTTGCCTCATCATCTTTCCTATTTGCTCTTAACCCTGCCCACGCCTTTCTAAGTGGCCCGGTTAAATTTTCTTCATTTGAACCATCTGGGGTGGATTCCGCTTCGGCCAGGACTCTGACCCATACAAACGGCAACCAGCTTTAGCACACTGGAAACGGAACCTCTGCTGGGCTCACAGTTGGGTCCGGGTTCTTTCTAAGGGGCTGCTGGGTGGGAAGGGGAGCAGAGAAGGTTAAGTGGTGGCCACACGCCCGGGGCTGAGGGGCCTGCTGCTCTATCTCAGAAGTGTGAGATACGGACCCCTCAAGTGGTCTGGAAGCCACGGCTCAGAAGCTTAGATGCAATTTAACCCACCAAGATATTAACACACCCGGGCACTTGGCGATAAAAGATTTTTGCTAATGACTCAAGCCCCCCCCCCCCTTTTTTTTAAATTCAGGTTTTTTTTTTTTTTTTTTTAAATAGCCATTTGACCAGATGGTGAAGTGATCCCATGAGGAGGCAGCGAAGCCAGAATGCAGGCTTCGCTCTGTTAGCAGAACTGTCCCCAGGCCCTGGGGCCGAGCCAGAAGTGGACATGATTGAAGGAGGAAACTGGGGGGACCTGGGGACGAGGGGAGGCCAGAGTGGGCAATGACAGCCGCAGTCTTTCATATTTAGATATTTTTTATATATATTACATCCAAATACGACAGTCGTTTGTACCATTTCCCAGGGGGAGGCGGGCGTGTCCAGGGCAAGGTTGGGCGCGGGGGGCGGGGGGGGGTCTGGGGTCAGGCAGGGAAGCGGGCGCTCCAGGGCGGGGCCCGGGGCTGCGCTCACAGAAGCTGCAGGAGCTTCAGCGACTGTAAGAGGGCCCCCGGCTCCGCGGACGCCAGATACTGGCAGCACAGCCAGTCCTCCAGCTCCACCCCGCGCCTGCGGTCCACCGCCCTCTCGGCAAACTTCATCATCATCAGGGCGCGCTTCACGTCGATCCAGTTGCGCAGTGTGCCGCACAGCACCTCCTCCGCCGTGCCCGGCGGCTCCACCAGCTCCCGCCGCGGCCCCCACAGCAGGCACTGCAGCACCCGCTTGGCCTCGCCGATGCGGATGCGCTTGATGGGGTCGGCCTCCAGCAGCAGGTGCGCGAGCTGCTGCAGGCCTGGCGAGTACAGGGACAGGGCGGGCAGCGGGGGCAGGTCTTCCTGCCGGTAGTCCCGTTCCCGCAGCTGCGCGCGCACCTCGAAGGGGTTGGGCTGGTGGAGCAGCTCGTAAATGAGGATGCCCGTTTGGAATTCATCGAACTTGCGGTACTGGGAGGCAGACACGATCTCGGGTGCCAGCCGGGCCTGGCTCTTTTTCTGCTGCAGGTTGGCGGTGCCGCCTGGCTTCTGCTTGGCCTTCAGGAAGTTGCTGATGATGAGCCGGGGCAGGTACTTCTCCCTGGGCCCTTCCTGGCAGGCGGGGACAGCTGAGGGGCTGGGAGTGACACTGGCGGGGGGAGCAGCAGCGGGGGAAGGGGATGCGGCAGGGGCGGGGGCACTGGAGGTGGCAGAGGAGACAGGGGGCGTGGGGGTGGCAGGGGCGGGGCCAGGGGAGGCCTGCGGGGAGCAATGCACCAGCAGCAGGTTCTCCAGGCACAGGTCCCGGTGGATGATGCCGTGCTCCTTCAGATGCTCTAGCCCGTTGCAGAGCTGCAGAAGCAGGAAGCACACGCGCCGCTCGTAAGCCTCCGGTTCGGACTGATGGCTGGTGGCTGAGTCCCGCACAAAGTCAGAGGCGGTCTGGTGGGGCACCTCCGGGGTGATGACCACCACGCAGTCCTGTTCCTGGGCAGGGGGGTGTGAGGGCAGTGCAGGCAGAGGGTCCTTGGGTGCGTCCGGGGAGGTGAGCATGCTGGAGGGCACCGAGGCAACAAAGTGGCCACAGTCCTGCTGGATGTTGAAATGCACGGGCACAGAAGGGCTGCAGTAGGAGGCTGTCTTGGGCTCAGGGGTTTTGCAGATCTGTGGGGAAAAGGCAAAGTCAGGTCAAGAGGGGACTCCATCATCCTGTTCAACAAACGGTGTTGGCACATTTGGGTATCCATTTGCAACAAGGTGAACTGAAACCCTTACACCGTACACACAAATTACCTCAAAATGGATCACACTGACTTCGGTGTATGAGCCAAAAAAGCACATTTTCCAAGAAAACACAGGAATCTTTGAGACTCTGGGTTGGGCAAAGAGTTGCCAGATACCATACCAGAAGCACGGTCCGCAGAAGAAAAAAGCAGATAATGGTCAAAATTCTGCTTTTGTGCTTCTAAAGATACCATTAAGAAAAGGAAAAGACAAGTCATAGGCTGGAGAAAACACAAAGTACATAGCTGATAAATGATTTTTTTAATAAAATTGAACAGAAAACTCTTACAACTCAATAATTAGGTGATGAGCTACCCAATCAAAAGTGAGCAAAAGATATTAATAGGCATTTTACCAAAGACATATATAAATGGCCATAGGCACCTGAAGAGATGCTCAATATCAGTAGCCATTAGGGAGATGCAAATCAAAACCACAGTGAGGTTCTAGTTGACGCCCACTAGGACATCTATAATAAGAATGACAGACAATAACAAGTGTCTGGAAGAATGTAGAGAAATGGGAACCCTCATACATTGCTGGTGGAGTGGAAAATGGTGCCATCACTTTGGAACACAGTTTGGCAATTTTTTTAAAAGTTAAACATAGGGAGTGCCTGGGTGGCTCAATTGGTTAAGCGGCTGACTCTCGATTTCAGCTCAGGACGTGATCTCAGCGTCCTGGGATCGAGCCCCAGGTTGGGCTCCATGCTCAGCAGGGAGTCTGCTTGCAATTCTTTCTCTCCCTCTGCCCACCCTCCCCCTACCTCTCCCCGCCGCTTGCTCACTCTCTAAAATTATTAAATGAATCTTTTTTTAAAAAGTTAAACATAAAATTACTACATAACCCAGCAGGAGTGGGGTTCCTGCAGAACGACATGCAGGGTGGCACCTGGGTATCAGTAGGAAGACATCCGTCTGCCCACTGTGTGTACTGGACAAATTCTCAGGAAGCCAGACAGGAGTTTACACAGGCTGTCAGCCTGACTCCCCATCCCTTGCACTCGAAGGCAGCTACCTGACAGTGGAGATGGCTGACCGCGGGGGTGCTCCCTTCTTAGGGAATCTGAGAGACAGAGGCAGGCCCCTCGAGGACGTGGCCAAGTTCCCTCAGGCTGCCCCAGTTTCTAGATGCCATGGCCTGCAGGGCCAGCCAATTTCATTGGCACTGCTAGAGGGAAGCCACGTGCAATAGCCTCCGAGGGTGAGTCACAGAGCCGAAAGCCAACAGAAAGGTCTCCAGGGTTAGGGATGCCAAAGAGCCCAAGGCACCCTCGAAACTGAAGGTAAGAATAAACAAGCAGGGATCTCAAACTCCTCTGGGGAATCCCCACGACCACTTCCTTCCTGCCTCTCCAACATCGTCTTGTACTAAGGATAGTGCCAGCCCCCCTCCGCCCCCCCGCCCCCAAGCATCTCGAGCAACGCTAACCCTCCTCTGGCTGCCACAACTGGAGAGTCTTGCACCAGACATAATGGCCCTCGGTCAGGCCTCAGTTTCCCTGTAATTACATGAAAGGGACAGAAGATGGTCTGTGGTCTCCTCTCTCCAAAGGATACAGTGCAGCCTCGGCTGCGCTTTACAGAAAGGTAAGGGTCGGTGTGCAATCCTGCAGAGAAGGGCCCCTCGCCTCTGTAACATATCATCCTGCAGACAACCTGGAATAAGCCTTCGGACTGCTGCGTTGCCACACACGACGGGTCACAGCAGCGTTTGTGAGGCGCCACCTGCTAACAGGCGACGTTTTCAGGAGTTCTGTCGCAAGCATCTTTTCACGGAGATTTATTTAGATTGCCGCCATACAAGCCTTCTCAGCATAAGAGAGTCCAGCCTCTGAGGAAACTTTTAAAAACGATCATGGGGAAGGGGGCAAGGAAGGAGGTAACACATCAATGTAGTCATCTCTCTGTTACAGAAGTAAAACAGAAATAAAATGGCAGCACATTTTCTCCCAGACGCTGCTCCCTATTACACTAACAGAAATGACTCTGGAACACATATCTGAGGGGCACTGTTGCAGACTCCTCGTTCTAGTCCACCCAACTGTATTCGTTTTTTTAATTTTTTTTAAAGATTTTATTTATTCATTTGAGACACAGAGATACAGAGAGAGAGAGAACATGAGCAGGGGGAGAGGCAGAGGGAGAAGCAGGCTCCCCGCTGAGCCAGGAGCCTGATGCGGGGCTCGATCCCAGGACCCTGGGATCATGACCTGAGCTGAAGGCAGACGCTTAACCAACTGAACCACCCAGGCGCCCCTGTATTTGGTTTTTAAATGGCAGTCTTCTGAAACGCTATTAAAGGAAGGGAGGGGCACCTGCACCTTTTCTCTCTCTCTCTCAAATAAATTTTAAAAATCTTAAAAAAAAAAAAAAGATGGGCGCCTGGGTGGCTCAGTTGGTTAAGCGTCTGCCTTCGGCTCAGGTCATAATCCCAGGGTCCTGGGATCGAGTCCCACATCGGGCTCCCTGCTCCTTGGGAGCCTGCTTCTCGCTCTGCCTCTCTCTCTCTCTCATGAATAAATAAATAAAATCTTAAAAAAAAAACACGAAAGGGACTTTGCAGTCCTCGAAAAGTGGTCTTGCATCTCGATCCCAGCCACTGTGTACAGACCTGTCTGCCATGCCATCTGGGGCGATGTGGGCAAAGCGCTGCTGAGGTCGAGGTCACTCTCCTCCCGTGAGAGCTGCTCGGCCACCACAGACACCTGCCTAACTTGCATGTGAGGCACTGTGCCTACCAAGCATTTTTCACAGTGTCTCGGTGCATCTCAGATAACCCGATGAGGAAGGAGCAAGTACAGGCTGCTACAGAAGAGGAAACAGAGGCTCCGAGGGGTTAAATTATTTGTCCAAGACTGTACCAGTGAGATGTGTTCCGGGGGCCAAAAGTATGCGCTTGGGAGTGAAAAAGACCTTGGCTTAACTCCGAACTCTGCAAACACTGGCAAGTTGCAATCGATTCTTGTGATTTGCAGTAGTTATGTTCTATTAAGCAGCCACGAACACGTTATGAGTGAAAACTGACCCACTGCTCCGAAGGGAAATAGAAGACAGAGTTCTTACAAGCGTCTGGTCACAACATTTTTACCAAAGGGGCCAGTACAGAACCTCGTTTTGTGGGTGTTTCTGTTTAAAGACGCCTTAGCAGCAGATATTGTTGATTCGCTAACCCAGAACTCACGGCCGACGGCATTGTAACTCAGGCCCGAATGAAGCTTACCTAACACCCGCCCAGAAGCACATTGCAACCTTCTGGCACTCAGGAATACCAGGGAGCGCTCAGCCTGGTCATTTTCAACGGTGAAATCATCAACACAAACACAAACGTGGGAAGAACGAGGCAATCAAGAGACCACAACAAGGACACTTGTTCACAGATGAGTGCTGAGAAAGGAAGCCAGAGACTTGCCTTGTCGCACCTGGGCTGGGAATTCGTACCTCGGGTGACTCAAATCTCCCCCTACTCTGTGTGGGCAGCGACCACAGAAAATGATTTGGGGTTACAAATAAATTTTAGTGAGGGAATTCCAAAATACAGAGTCCACAAAGAATGAGGATCGACCTGACGTGTCTCAGTGTGGTTTCTCCTCTGCAATCGGGGCAGTGATAGGTGCCTTCTCCCCCTGGGGCCACCGTGAGCAGTCCATGACACAAGGCAGGCGTGGCTCTCAGCCCAGTGACCAGCCCACGGTGAGCACTCACTGGACAAGATTGCTATGGTGATTGTTCTGCAGGTCTGGCTGGAGCCCTGTGGTGAGGCCATGCAGAGCCGGCTTGCAGGTTATTGTACCAACCTGGACGGTACAGCTGGCCAGGGCCTGGGAAGTGTTTCCAAGGATCCCTTTTCTCAAGGCTATCAAAAACCTGGGCCCAGCAAACACCACTGACAGTTTGCACAGACATGTAAATGAAGGAGCAGAGTAAATGGCAACTGGGCTGGATGCATTTCAAAATCAGTGAGCCGGTCCTCTGCTAGCAGTCGCAGCTTCCTCGTGCCCTGCATCTGAGAGTCAGCAAAGCTGGGGGGGGCGTGGGCGGGCTCCCCCTGAGATCGTTTTTAGGGTGCTGCATGGTGGGGGTGGGTAGAGGAAGGGGCGCAGGGGCGGGGAGGCTTCTTCTCCACCCTCACCCCCTCTACCTCATTTTCAGGGAGTTTGTGCTCGGGTTTTGGTGCAAGACCACACAAACCTTTGGTTCAGCTCAACTTTCAAACGTTTTGCTGAGCCAAGTCTCACTTTAAACTTCGGAGCCACAGCCTCATTAGTGGTTAAAAATCTGGGTGAAGTCACGTTTGTTAAATAAAGAAGGCCCAGCTGGCTTAACACAGGTCCCTAATTACCCGACTGGGGTTGGAGGCGGCTGAGGAATACAGCAGCTCTGAAAACGCACACACAGCTGATGACTTTTCTTCTTTTTCCCCTACCACGTATGCCCGGAGCAGGGCTTTAAGAGCTGGCTTTAATCTCCTGGCGGCTGCAGGGCGTTGGGCCCATAAACAGGAGGGCCCGGTGTTTAGTGGGAGCAGGTGCGAGCCTGCTTTGGCTAATGGGGACTCGCCAGCAAGGCTCCTGCTTCCCAGGCACAGACGAAGCGAGGCCCGCGACAGGGCGGCGGCGCGGGAGGGGGGACCGCTCCGTCCCTCGGCTTCCAGATTGACTGTATTCCGTCTAGACTGCAGCGCTAATGAAGTGGACCAGCTGCACGTGGGAAAGGATGCTCCGAAAGCCCCCGCCCCACAATTACCAGGCCAGGCGCGCTTGCAGATTGATACCCTTGTTCTCTAGACTCTGAATATTTGAAGCTCTTCTCCGAATTTCCTTTCCGTACGTGACAGAGAGAGTCCTTGAGCTGCCAAGTCTCCGGCAAAGTCAAATAGGACACCCGGGGACTGTTTTCCTTAGAGGGCCAGGGCCTATCTTCCTGTCTCCTTCTGGTTCACATTTCTAATGAAATGAGGAGGGACGCTTGTTTTTTTACCTCCTCTGGGAAAGCTGGATGTTCTGCTTTGTTCTGCAGAGAACGTGGCTAACTCTGCATTATTATAGGAGGTCCTAGATCCGAGCTGCCCACGACAAGCACTTAGAAATATAAAAACCATGGGGCGCCTGGGTGGCTCAGTTGGTTAAGCATCTGCCTTCAGCTCAGGTCATGAGCCACGTCAGGCTCTCTGCTCAGCAGGAAGCCTGCTTCTCCCTCTCCCACTCCCCCTGCTTGTGTTCCCTCTCTCTCTGTCTCTCTGTCAAATAAATAAATAAATCTAAAAAAAAAAAAGAATGTAGCTGCTGGGTTTAGATAGAGATGATGAGATTCAAGAAATGCACAGACTCTCCCACAGGACGTTGGCGTTTGCCTCCATCTAGCCCCTGCCATCTTAGCCATTCCCGCCTCGTCTTTGGGGGCCTTGATTTCTGGATCATCGGCTGGACCCTCCTTGTAGCCGTACAGCCCCCACCACTCTGTTTTTTCCTAGGAAGGCAGCAAATAACTATATATAGCCCCTGAACATATAAATCAGGGGTTACCCATCTATCTTTTATGGTTGTGTCACCAAGTTCTTCAGAGAAAAAGCTCAAAGTAAAAGTCACTGCCATTTTCCTTGGCCAATAATCGTAATATTAAAAAAAAAAAAACCTCCACTGGTAAGCAGGAAGCTACCCTTCCTCCCCAGACCATTTCATGTTAGTTCACTATTTGCATTTCTTTCTAACTGGAAATGAAAGAATATCTGGGGACAGGTGATAGAAGAAAAGAGCTCAGCATTTCCTTCCTTGCTCACCACAAAAGCTTGCATTTATAGAAGAGCTACAGAACCACCAGGTATTCAAGGGATGCCAAAGAAGATGAGAGAAGGGGCCGCCTGGAAGGACCAGAGTGTGTGTTGGAGACCAGAGTGGCCGGATGGGTGCAGACAGCTTGGCCAGCTTGCTGAGAGCCACGTCTTGAGAGAGCAATATGGGGCGGGGGGGGGGGGGGGGGGTAGCAACAGCCCTGATCTGGTGGCAAAGATTCAGGAGCTGTGTTACCTTGGGCTAGTCACTTAACTTCTTGGAACTTCCTTTTTCTTAACTGACAGGATGGCAGCAGAAGTGTTGCAGGCAAAACAAAGCAGCATTCGCAGCCATCTCAGCCACCAGCTGGCTGTGGGCAGATTACTTAATCATTTTGCGCTTCTGATTCCCCATCTGTAAAACCTATCTGCACTGTGACACCGTGAGGTCATGGAGTGAATACACCCGAGAGGCCTGTTGCATAGCAAATGCTTAATCGATGCCATTACTCTCATTGCTCAAGATGATGCTTAGGCCTAGCTCTCTCCAGCTCTAACATGTGCAGAACTGTATCTTCATTGGCTATCTCCCTTCCTAGATTATAAGCTCCATAGGAACCTTATGTTCACCTCTATCGACTCAGATCTTTACAAAATACCTGGCATGCAGTAGGCCCTCCGTAAAAGTGTGATGAATAAATGAGTGAACTCTCTGCTGCCTTAAATTTAAGTCAACTTGTTTTCCAACTAGATGACACAGGTTCATTCCTGAATGCAGAGGACGAATGTCACATTCACACTACAAATCTCACCACACTGTGTCCCAGGCCGGGCTGAGGGAGAAATCGGTGAGCACTAAGTGTTAGCAGGAAGCTCAGGCTTCAAGCCTGTGCCTACAGCCCGGTCACAGCTGGGGCCAGCTGGCTGCAGTGCAGAATGGAAGCAGGGTGTGGGGGGAGGGCGGGGAGGTACCTACTTTCACAGCGTAGGTGCTGCCGGGGTCCTCGGAGCAGGTGGCGCAGTAATAGATGGCATCCCCCGAGTCACAGCAGGGCTTGTTACAGGTCAGTTTGAAGAGTGACCAGTTATTCTCGTTGAAGTGCAGCTCCTTTTTCTGGCCGCCCATGAAGAGGTCCTCGCATTTGGCCGTGAGGCGGACCAGGGACTGGGCATAGAGCCCCCCGAGCTTGGCATAGGTGCCCTCCTTGCTGCTGATGCTGCTCAGCAGGCTGTGGAGCTGGAGTTGGGTGCTGCTGGTGGATGCCTGGCTGGACACGCTCAGCTGGGAGGACGAGGCCGAGGGGACCCCTTTGCACTGGAGGCTGGGGCTCCCGCACCCGCTCTTGCTGCCCGCCAGCCCTGGCACTGGCACCCAGTGGCCGTTGCCTTTGAAAGTTTTCTCCAGGGGTTCAGAAGAGGAGAAGGTATGATGATGGCGGCTCCCGGGGCTCGAGGAGTAGCTGAAGTGGGGCTCTTCGTGGGCACAGACGTTGGTTTCTGAGTGGCTGAGGTTCAGCTTGGGACTTGCTGTTCTTGGCTTGGAGGAGCCCTGGGTCCAGAAGAAGCCGTCGGGTGAAGAGGCTGCCCGGCTCACTAACTTCTTCTGGGGGAGAGGCGGGGGCTGTAGGGAGCCGCTGGGGGACACATCCTCAGTGGAGCCCGAAGGGAATGGAACAGGAGCAAAGAGCTTCTTCCCACTGCTGGTGGGTGAGTGCGCTGGCTCAGATGGAGGGCCTGAAATTGAGAAATAGCAACAATCAGGCTAGCGGCCAATGCCAATCGGTTCCGGGGCCCCGAGGTCAAAGCACTTCATTTTATTTGTATCCATTTTCTAGAGACAACAGACGCACAACGAACAAAATCCACAATGCAAGAAAGGTATACAGTGCCAATGAAGTCTTCCTCCTCCCGTGTCCCTTAGCACCCTGTCCCCCTCATCGGAGGAAACTGCAGCTGGTAATTTCCAGGGATCCTTCTGGAGATTTACCAAACAACCCAAACAAATGCATAGCACACATTTACACGAAGAAGATATCTCACATCAGACGTACAGATCTATCCAATTCTCTTTAACAGCGATCCCATATCATCCATGCAAGTATAATGTATTTAACCGATCCTCTCGTGATGGGCACTTAGGTTGTTTCCAACATTTTGCAAGCAATGCCTGCAACAACAATGGCAAACCTGTGCTTTGAATGGACTTTTTGAAAGTCAGGTTAACAGAGGATACAATTTACCTACAGCAAAATTCCCCCTTTTCAGTGTGTACTGCTATGAGTTTTGACAAGCACCCTGGTGCCTTGGGGGGCAGGGCAGACCCAGAAATATCTTAGAAGGCGGAGGTACGTGACTTTATAGACGAAGAAACAGATCTCTAGGGAAAGCGAGTGTTTCCTAGACCCCCAGTTCCCAGAGTGGGGCACATGGATGCTGACCTTGATGGGGGGCAGGCTGGGGGAGACTCCATCACGGCCTCAGCCCCCTTCCCCACCCCCAGAGCATGGGGATGTTCAGAAGCATCACAGACGGTGAGCTGGAGGGCCAGTCTAGACAGGATGAAGACTGGACTTCACGCTTTATATCAGCATAGAAAATGGAGATTTCACAATGAAACAGGAGTTCAGGTAAAAACAGGCAGGAAGAAAGGCAGAGCCACTGGGCCCGGGAAAGGGCAAACTGAAATAGTCCTCATTTCCTTCACTCTCAGGACTGACTGGAGGATGTCCCCACGCTTTTGATAGTAGCTTTGAGGGCAATAACTGAAGTACTCATAGGTCGTAAAATGCCTCCCAGTATCCCGAAGGTTAAAAAGTCAGAGAAATATGGGTCTTACATTCAAGGACAGAGGCACGGGGACATGCGCCCCTCACGGAGTTCCCCAAGCTGTGGCATCCGAAGGGCGGGGCATGCGGTGTCTCTCTACACCTCTCCCCACCTCAGCAGAATGACCGGAAGGCAAGCGCTACAGCGAACATGGGCCCCAGGCACGCTGCGAAAGACCCCCAAGGAAGCAAACTGTGAGTTCTGTGTCAATGCACAGGATCTTTCTAGGGCTGCTCCCGCAGAGTTAACAACTTTCTCTGCCCACACTGAGGCCCCCTCTGCTTTCTTTAACCAAAGTGGGGACAGAAGGGGCCCCCGAGGAACAAGCATGGGTACCAGGCCCCTCGGATCAACGCTGGGTCTCCTTACTTGGGATACCCCATAGGGAGGAGGGTCCCTCTCGGGGAGCAAGGGGCATGCGCACGTCATCAGGGCTCCCCTTGCCCTGGGCAGAGCGGGCACGGATGTCTGTGCCTCAGCTTCACTGATGAGAGCAGAGTCAGGGAGCTGACAGCAGAGGCCTCCTGTCCAGGACAACCCCAGACGCAAAGCTCACAGCACAGTATGGTAGATGCATGCAGCTTGATGAACGCACGAGCCGGGGGCCAACAGGCTCGTGCAGGGAGAAGCCTGCGCGGCACAGGGAGGCAGTCGGGCCCCACACCAACACCTTCCCTGGCTCTACTCTCTCTCTTCCCAGACCCCGGAGAAAGCACAGTGCTCCTCACGTTCCCACATCTGCACTAGGCAAGCACTCTTGCTGCCCAGTGGCTTCACAAGATCACAGTTTTCCTTCCCACCTCACCCTGCGTTGCTAATGACAGGTGGGGCGCCTGCCAGCAAGGCTGAATGAGTGATTTATACCCTTCCAGGAAGCCAGGCTGATTATAAACCAAGCCGCAGTGGCACGGTCAGGCCAGCCAACTCTACACACCCGTGTATTCTCCCCTCCCAGTCAGAAGGGCGGCAAGCGAGAGCCAGGCAGCCAGAAGACGGGAGATCCTGATCGCAGCTGATCTCAGTAGGTTCTGGAACCCTGGGGTCCATGGGTACCCCATCCCACACTCTCCAGGAGGAACCTTTTCTCCTCTCAAGTGTATAGTCAGCAATGGGGGCAGCTGAAGTCTAGGGCTGTACATTCACTTCCTCTCTGTGCCTCCCCCTAGCAGAGGCTGAGAGAGCAGGGGGAGCATCCCTCACCAGCTCCTGGGCTGAAAAACGGAAGAGCAAGACCCCTTATACCTGGGGCTCTCAAAGGACACTAAGCCTCAGCCACCAAGTACCCAGGTGATGAGCAAGAGGGCAGCCAGGGGGAAACAGGTCCATCTCCTGGCCTTTCTGCATTCGGCACGGCGGAATGTGTCAAAGGGTCTGATTCTCCATTTGTTATCAACAGACAGAAGGGGGGGGGGGGACAGGGGAGTGTGATCAGAGTCTCTGGTCAATGCTTTAAGCAGTGTCTCCAGTGACAGGGACAGCCGGCCTACAGTGAGGATCCTTCTGGTCCCCAGGCCCACTGGCTGGGGTGTGTCTGGCAAATCAGCTTCTGGGCTAGCCGCTGCTTTAAGCCTTGTGCTAGTTCCCCATCCTTAGGGGTTTGCCTTCCTTGCTCTCCGTCACGGTGACACCCCCATGACGGCCTTTTCTGCGTCGACGGTGGTCTGAGTGCGGACAGCAGGACCAGCCCCGAGCTTGCCGTTGCCCTCACCCGGCTGAGTTCCCTCCTTTAAAAACTGACCGGATGGCATCATGGTGAAGGTCCCTTCCAGCAGGAATAGTCTATAATTTTGACCACTCACTCCATTTTCAACCCCTCCCAACATGCATTTTGTCTCAAAGCTGCCCCCGAAATAAAATACCTCTAGACAGAAGGCTCTCTTCCTTCCACGGTTCCTCTACCTCTAGTTTCCTTAACTTTTCAATCTGTAAGGACAGCAGGAATCTTAAAAAAAAAAAAAAAAAATCCTGTAACACTTCTTATTCCCTAGATTACCCCGGAGAATCAAAAGGTTCTGCTTTCACACCAAAAATAGCTTGTGTGTTCAGGCAGTTGGAAGGAAGTGATTTTCTCCCTTACCCTCCGGGTGTTTCCTTGCTCTCCTGTGGGAAGTGTGTTAGCGGCTTTGATCAGATCTATAGGTAAATCTGGCAAGGAGTACTGGGTATTCGGTGGAAAATGGTTCATTTTTCTTTGTTTCTGAGATGCTATGGGTCTGTCACTCAACAAAGCATGTCCTAATCAGAGGACAGCACTGCCTCCGAGTGCTCCCTGACCACACTTGTCCCCAGCAGGGCAGGGCTGTAGCTCCCCAAACCTCATCCAGGGAATGAGGCTCACCCGAAATGTGCACCTTACCCACATAATTGGGTATTATGTACACAGATGGTGATTTTGAGGTAAAAAAAAAAAATGCCTAATTCTGTAACAGGCACAACCACCTTCCAACCTGAGGCATCCTTCTTAAGGTTTCTTCCTTCCTTTCTTCCTTTTTCTTTCTCTTTCTTTCTTCCCTCCTTCCTTTTTCTTGCTTTCTCTTTCTCTTTCTTTCTTCCTTCCTTTCTCTTTCTTTCTCTCTCTCTTTCTTCCAATTTCTTAATTTCTTTCCTTACAGTTTCTTAAAGTTTTTCTCCAGATTTGGAACCACGGCTAGTGAGAAGACCATACTTCACCCTGAGAGCCCCTGGGCACCTCAGGACCACATAACAGCTCAGCTGGTAGCATTCCCGGGGCTACTCCGAAAGAGATGGCAATGTGTGGCCCTTCTCGATGAAACTGTGCTTCCTCCACCATGAAACAAGCAGTACCTATTTGCTTGGGACCGGAGTGCACCCCTGAGGACCCACTCTGATTCCGCCAGTTTCTTCACTCTTTCATGGGGGAACCTCCTCATGAGTGTGGCTGTAGGCAACAGAGCAGCTAGATTCTTATTACAGTTGACCCTTGAACAACATGGGGTCAGAATGAATGGGTCCACTCATATGTATTTTTTAAAAAATAAATACAGTACAGGGCGCCTGGGTGGCTCAGTTGGTTAAGCGACTGCCTTCGGCTCAGGTCATGATCCTGGAGTCCCGGGATCGAGTCCCGCATCAGGCTCCCTGCTCGGCAGAGAGCCTGCTTCTGCCTCTGACCCTCCCCCCTCTCATGTGCTCTCTCTCTCTCATTCTCTCTGTCTCAAATAAATAAATAAAATCTTTAAAAAATAAATAAATAAATAAATAAATAAATAAATAAAAATAAATAAATACAGTACAGTACTGTAAATGTATTTTCTCTTATGATTTTCCTTTCTCTAGCTTATTTTATTGTAAGAATGCAGTATATAATACCTACAACATAAAAGGTATGTGTTAGTTGACTCTTAATGTTATCAGGCTTCTGGTCAACAGTACGCTATTAGTAGTTAACGTTTCTGGGGAGTCAAAAATTATATGTGGATTTTTGACTGTGTGGGGGGTGTTGGTGTTGCAACCCCTATGTTTTGCCAGGGTCAACTGTATTTGCAAGAACTACCACACTCTGCATTTAGAACAGCCAGAAAGGAGAGGGGACAAATATGCCTTGACACCTAAAATAGTTGCAGAAATCACAGGCAAACCACTGGTTCAGGAAAATATGCCTAAAAAAAAAGTCCTGAAAAAACTCTGGCCAACAGCCCGTCTTCTCGGGACTCAGATTCAACAGCAATGAGAAGAATTCAAATATATCCTGGTTTTATGTTGGTGTTAGATCACCCCGTTTCCAAATTCTGGCTTACAGCTAAGAGTGTAAAAAAAAGGTGAGAATGGAAAATAGTTTTCTGGGAAGTTTGCCTCCATCATAGTTACATCATCAGTAGGTTTTTAAATGACTTCTCACACTAATTGGTCCAGAGAGCTCCAAACCCCTGTTCCTAAGTTTTTCTTCCAATTTCCAGTTTGGCATATAAAGCCAGTAGCCAACTACAGAGTAGAACACCTCTGCATCTCTTTAGTGTGTCCGTTTCAGGGAAGAGAAAGTGTTTCTGGTGGAAAAGCTACATATCACATATGGGGCACTGGGTGGGATCTTAAAAAGACCAAGGGGAAGGTATACTAGCTTGGTGCCATTATATTTATTTATTTATTTTTTAAATTTTCTTTGTTTTAAGATTTTATTCATTTGAGAGAGAGAGAATGAGAGAGAGAGAGAGCATGAGAGGGGGGAGGGCCAGAAGGAGAAGCAGACTCCCCGCCGACCAGCAAGCCCAATGCAGGACTCGATCCTGGGACTCCAGGATCATGACCTGAGCCGAAGGCAGTCGCTTAACCAACTGAGCCACCCAGGCGCCCTGGTGCCATTATATTTAGAAAGCAGAGAAGAAATCAGGATTTCAGTGGTTGGGATAAGCAGCTTAAAGCCAAGGCAAAAATGCAGGCCAGAAGTTCAGACGTAGTACTGTGATGTTTTCTTTATCATAGAGTCCTCTCTTCTTGTGGGGTTTTAATAGGTACCTTCATTGTTCTCTTCGGCCAAGATGAGAGAGGTAGGCTTAAGGAGGAAGTGGTCAGTCCAGTTTTGAGCTCTGTGAATGAGCCCGTCTGGCTCCCTTGGCACACAGCTCTGCCTTCTGACCAGAACAGAAGTGGAGGCCAAAGGCAGAGTCAGGGCCAGGAGTACCCAAGCTCCAAATTCGCAGCTTTTGGGTCTGGCTATTCTCCAGCTGCAGGTAAGGTAAAGCAAACTGGATTTTTTTTTATTTGAAAAACTTGGGAGTGTTCCATGGATCATTTTCTTTTTTTTAATGAGGATATAGACTGTAGAGCTGGAAATGGCTGTATAGATTTATCCATTCCTTTAGTTAATGTTTCCTGAGCACCTACTAAATGCAAGGCATAGGGAACAAAGCAGATGGATCAAACCTCTCCTACAGCCTGTGGCCTCATTCAAAGAAAGCCATCTATGTGGGCACCTTGCCAATGGCACTCTGGCAGGTTTCTGCCAAACCCCCTCTTCCCAGCCCGTGAGACCCAGTGAAGTGGGTGGCGGAGGGGATGGTCTAGCCTCACGTGTAGCTTTTTCCTCCAAGGAAAAACTGTGCAAATTCTTGTTTGGTCACACAATCAGAAAGGCTCAACTCGAAGTGTTTTTTTTTTAAAAAAAAGCAGGCAAGTATCCCTTCAAAAAGAACCCTTCCTTTCTCAAGAAGGTAAACATGGTCTGAAAATGGAAGCATATTATTAACATTTTACAACTGGCAGGAAAATGTGGCATTTGTGAGGAGTCTCCCCGGAACACTTAATCATCCCAAGAAACAATAATCGAGATGTGAACGCAATTTACATGCAAAAGAGGAGAAGCCCTGTCTCAGTTTGGAGACTGGCTCATGGCAAACATTCCATGCCCACCACCCCAGTGTGGCTGCGGAATCCTGCACTCTCCATGTCCTGTAAGAACACAGGATCATTTAGGGGTTTTCTTCCAAATTAACAGTTAGTTCAAAGCACTTTCTCATGCTGTTGATGGAAGCGTAAATTGACATTTTACAGTATAATTTGGGAATGTCTATTTAAAATGTGTATGTTTTGACATATCAATTCCACTCCTAAGAATTTATCTTACAGATATGTTCACCAAATTATCTTCAAGTGTGTCACGGGATCTTACTGGAGACTGGTAATGAAAATCACCTAACCATGCATTGTTAAGAGAGGGGTTTAACCACTTCGCACAATGACAAAATAAACAGCATTAACAAAAATGAGATCAATTCAGAGGTTCTGATTTGAAAGACTTCAAGATATATTAAGCATAAAAATGTGTCGAACTGAGGTTTATGACATTTAAATATGGATAAAAGGGGTGCCTGGGTGGCCCAGTTGGTTAAGCATCTGCCCACAGATCAGGTCATGATCCCAGGGTCCTGGGATCCAGCCCCACGTCGGGCTCTCCACTCAGTGGGGAGCCTGCTTCTCCCTCTCCCTCTGCCTGCCACTGCCCCTGCTTGTGCTCACTCTCTCTCTCTCTCTCTGTGAAATAAATAAATAAAATCTTTAAAAAAATAAAAAAAAATAAATACGGATAAAAATTTCTGAGAAGATATAGAAAAATATGCTCAAAATGTGTCAAAGGCAGGAGCTTGTTTAGAGGGTATCTGATGAGTTTGTCTTTTCATTTCACATCTTTCCCCATCATGTGAATTGTTACCAGAGACATGTACTGACTTTACTGAAGTAGTAATATATATTTTAAAATTCAGCTTAAAGGGAATAGTTTAAACTAAGGTAAAGCTTCACTTTTGTGATATTGTAAGGGCTCAGGCCACAGACATTCTGAAAAATGAGTATCTTTTCCTTTGGGATAGCTCCTTCATCCTTCACTAATCCATCTCCCAGAACAGAACCCATGACTCAGTCTGTCTCCATCGGGGCAGGGGATGAGGCGGGCCTAACCGCAAAACACCAAATGGAATATATTAGACCAGCCCTGCCAGTTTAGGATCAAGTGCTCTGACAGCCTGTTCGATAGTCAGAACACACTATTTTCAGCTAGGGAGTTTTAGATGCCTTTTTAAGGGCCACCTTTTCTTCTTACAGAGTCTCAGGTAACAGCCTGAGTAGGGGAGCAAATGCTCAGTGAAGGTTAGGCTGTCACTCCTGACTGACCTCTGATCTTTGTGGACTTACCGTCTCTCTTGACAGATCCACACCCCCCCCCCGCCCACTTCCTGGCTTGATTTCTTCCCATAGCACTTACTGCCATCTGACGCACTGGCTACTTTAGCCCTTTGTATCTTTCTCCTTCTCCATCTCTCCCCACTGGAATGTGAAAGAAGGAACTGGGCATTTTTCTTGTCATTGCTGTATGTTCAACATCTAAAATTGTACCCAGCACAAGGTTTGGATTCAACAAATACCTATCAAGTCAATGACTGAACTAATGTATATATTTTAAGAATCCTCTTGTGGGGAGGGCACCTGGGTGGCTCAGTGGGTTAAGCAGCTGCCTTCAGCTCAGGTCATGATCTCAGGGTCCTGGGATGGAGCCCCGCATCGCATGGCATCGGGCTGTCTGCTCAGCAGAGAGTCTGCTTCTCCCTCTCCCTCTGCCCCTCCCCCACTAGTGCTCTCTCCTGTGCACGTTCTCTCTCTCTCTCAAATAACTAAAATATTAAAAAAAAATCCTCTTGGCATAATTAGGAAAAGAAGCTGACTACTATCAAGATATTTAATTAACTTGGCCATATCTCTGGTCTGCTAACCATAAAAATACGAACACTGACCTGGTACATACCTTCATGTGAATTCATACCTACATTCACTGTGTGGCCAGACCTCTTATCTATTGCTGGTGCCAACAGCTTCAGTTCGACAGAGCTCTTTCTAATCTCCTGTACTGTGGGAACCTGGCATCCAGGATTTATGTTAAACTGTGGCACTGAATTTTAACGTTATCCTAAATCAAAGAGGAAAATGATCTTCATGTGACATTAGGCTCACCTATTTAAAAGGAACCATTTAGGGGCGCCTGGGTGGCTCAGTCCTTAAGCATCTGCCTTCGGCTCGGGTCATGATCCCAGGGCCCTGGGATCAAGCCCCGCATCAGGCTCCCTGCTTGGCGGGAAGCCTGCTTCTCCCTCTCCCGCTCCCCCTGCTTGTATTCCCTATCTCGCTGTCTCTCTGTCAAATAAATAAATAAAATCTTAAAAAAAAAATAAAAGGAACCATTTAAAGCATGAGAGTCTTCTGCTGCCCATCTGTGGGGGTCATTTAGCTGACCACTGTGCCTCACAGCTATTCACTACAGATCACCTCTTGGCAGCATTCATGGATCTGCCCTGACACATGCAGTCTGTCCCTCCCAAACCAAGCATAAACCAAACAACTGCTTACATGGATTTTCCCTTCCACTGAGTTGACTCACTGTTCAATTGAATTGCCCACATGGACAAATGGGATAACAGATGTGCTTTGAGGGGTATGACATGCAACACAAGCATAAAGAAGTGAAGTTAATATTGATATAAAAATGATACTTTGTAAACATGAAGTTTAGACACACTGGTTTTTAAAATGCAACAAAGTTATACATTTCAATTATGTTTGTTTTTCTTATAAATTTTTTTTTAAAGATTTAGTTATTTATTTGAGAGAGAGAAAGAGAACGAGGGTGCACACGTCCATGGGGGAGAGGGGGAGAGGAAGAGGGAGAGAGAAACTTTAGCAGACTCTGCACTGAGCGCCGAGCCTGACGTGGGGCTCCCCCTCAGGACCCTGAGATCAGGACTGGAGCCGAAACCAAGAGCTGGACGCCTAATGGACTGCGCCACCCAGGCGCCCCTTTCCTTATAAAATGTGAAAATTTTTTTTTCTTTTGGCCACAAAACCCAAATAGTAGAAAACTAACTTTAACCACTAACCGTGATAAGCTTCCAAGAAATTTACACAAACTACTATTATGACACTGGAATGACTTTGTCCTCAACTCACTCAGGTCAGCCTTTACTGCAGATAGAAAGAGTCCACAAAAGGCATCTCTTTTCATTAGTGACTTCTTCCTGACCAAACAAATAGTCTAATGATATCTTTACATTTAATATTAGAGAAGTAGACACTACATTCTGGTCTCCAGGAACTTTAGCTTGAACTAACTCTACCTCTCTTATTCAGATCCACTGTCTCAGCTTCAGTACTAGATACAAATAGTCACAAAAGGTGTGATGGATAAATACTTCAACATTATTTTTATGAGGTAAAAGTGAGCAAGAATTCATGGGATTGAAAGGTAACTGTTTAGGAACAGATCGAAAGCAAGCCGCCTTGGTTAATGAAGAGAAGCGGACTGAAGGGTTCCTCACATTTCATGACCAGTGTGGTTCTAGATAGTCTCCAGACTAATGTCTAATAGATGTGACAAAGGGAGGGTGGAGAAAGAAAGCATGGTCTGGGGTACAGAGCCATAAGCAGGAACAGCAGGTAGAAATTGTTCACTCTAAGGACCCAAAGTCTAGTAACAAGGTATACACTTTTTGTTGATCTAGGAATTCAAATTTTGAAGTGCATTCCCATTGAATAACTGGCTCATGATAAAGGCAGAACCATGAAAATATATTCATTTTAATTAGAAAATGTCTGAGTTAGGTGTCACCATCGTACTCCTAAATCCCTAGTGGCTCCATTATTTCCCACTTCTGCACATCGGTTTTGAGAGTTTTGTACAATCCAGCCTCTACCTTCCCACCAACCTCTGGTCCCATTTTCCCCTTGCCTGCTTCCACTGAAGTGTGTCAGGTGGTCCTGCCCTTTTCCCAGCATGCCCTGCTAACCCTGTGCCTTGGCGCCTCCTCTGTTGTTTCCGTAACCTGCAGAGCCCTTTCCTCCCTCTACCTCCTCAATTGTAACCACACTTGAGACATGAGTTGAAGTGCCATCTTTTCCAAACGCCTTCCCTGAACCCTTCCTCAGCCCTCATTGATTCCTCTTTCTTCTGGAAGGCTTGATAAACATCCATGTTCTGGGAAGCCCAATCTCCTAGCTTAGACCAGCCACCTGTGTGTCACGTGTTTTAGGCTCGTCTTCCTAGCTAGACCTGAAGAGTCCTGAGAGCAAACATGATTTGCCGGTTCTGACTAGCCCAGTGCACAGACAGTTAGGTAGAGTTCTCATCAACATGAGCTGGCTGGTGGCCAGTGGGGCTCCACTCTACACTGCTCCCTCAGAATTGGTCACAGTCCCCGAGAGAGCACATCAGGGCACAGGGTCCAACAGTCTACGAGCCCAGCCCACCTCTGTGGAATAACCCACCTCACAGAATTTTTGCACAATTTGATGGGAAAAGGAAAAAAAATGGAAGCCCAGGAAAATCTGCAGAGAAAGCAAGCCCTCTTTTGCTACATCCCACCCCAATCAAGACTAAGAGATTTCCTGTTTTGAAGTCTGAGCTATCAGAAGTTTCCCATAAGAACACACCGCAGACTGACACAACATACACTCTAGACTTAGCAGTACTCATCTTTCCTATAGAAATATGTTGGTGATCGTGATTTTACAATGGAAGCCTCGACTCCAAAATTGCCTGCTGGGAAGAAATATTTCCATAGGAGTGAGAAAAGGTCGTCATGTTAGCACATGTCGAAAACTAACATGTTAAAACGAGTTTAAGAGAAATGCAGAAGACACACGCGCGCACAAAGAATGTTGAAACGGTGAGAGGTTTTAATACTACCTATCACAACTACAGAAACACAAGAGTTCCTTCTCAGGAATGTGCCCAATCAGGACATACCCACATAGTATACCTTAGAGCTTTCTCCAGGGAGTGGGACGAATGGTAGCCTCACGAAGCCTCCATGCTTTAATTCAACAAACATTTATATAAGCACCTGCTGTGTCCAGGTGTGTGTGTGTGTGTGCGTGTATGCACATGGGTGTGCACTCATACACATGAAGGGGCGAACAAGATGGCGGAGGGCGCGCACGAGAGAGAAACATAGAGGGTGAAAACTTGTGGTTGGCAGTACCTAAGCCCCTGAGAACCAATCCCGAGGACAGAAATGGAGAACAGACCTATACATAAATGGCTCATCACCCCAGGAATCAGGGGACGCACTGTGTGTCAGTGGAAAGGGCGCAGAATGAGGCGCCTCATCATGTATCCAACAGGGGATTAATGCCAACTGTTCCTGGGTGGAGTCTACCTCATGGGCAAAGCAGGACCAAGACGGTAGGTCCAGCTCAGCCATTCCCAATCGTGGCAGTGAGCCCAGGGCTGGCCTTCCAGACCCGGGAGAATCTAAGCCTCCCCGTCAAGGTGAAATCTGTTACCTCCATCGCTGCAGGTCCTGGAGTCCGAGGCCAGGCTGTCTGTGGAACCCGTGGTGAAGCTGACGGGGACACCCCTGCAGGGAGGGCTGAGGCTCTCTGCAGAGCCCTGGCTCACTTTCTCCAAATCAGAGCTGCTCTTGTTCATCTTTAAAAGGTGCCTGGAAAATGTAAGAACAAACAGTAAAAGCAATTAATTTGGTTTCTCTTAAAAAACCAGGTGATGGGTCATGAACCTACTATGCTCCCGGAGCCTGAACAGTACCAGCAAGTTTTGAAAACATGATTTTGGGAAGAGAGAACGGGCACTCTTTTGAAACCTTATGCACGTGAACGGTAGGAGATTTCTCAAGTGTGGTTAGGAGGAGTGAGTCTACAAAATTTAGACAAATGCCAAATCATGGTTTGGGAGGAAATATGCCTTCATATGCTGATCCTGTTGGCCATAACATTTACGTCACCTACTGTATAACATCTCTATGAAGAAAAACACGAACATTATCATAAGAGTCAATGTATAGAGATATACAGAGATTGGGTAGCTTTCGCAAGATCACAGGGCAAGTGAATTGCAAATTAGGACTAAAAAGGTGGGATTTCTTTTTGCCTGGCATTCTCTTGACAGAGCTTCAAAGGTTCTAGGTTGTTCCTTGGAATTAAGGAAAACTTTATATCAATTTAACCAGACTTCTAGTGCAATGCTCAGAAACCTGTTAACATAACCCTTCTTCCTTAAGTACAGAATCTGCCCTTAGGCTTTCTATGAAATCTTTCGTTGCATCTCTAAGACATCATTACCAATATATCAAGGACCGGAATACCAAGTTCAAGAGAAAAATAACTTGCCTTGGAGAAAACACTGCCATTATCAGGTAGAGCGGTTAGCTTATTGATTTCTCCTTCCCTTTCTCCAAGGACTACATGAATATTCACTCTGACCTGACATTTTCACCACAAAATGAGGCAGACCACAATCCATCTAGCTCTCTCCCTGCTGGTGGTAACCCAGATTTGTCTGAACTGATATTTCCTGATGACATTCCTGTTCCCACTAGAGCAGATCTATATCTCAATATCTGCTGTAGGAAATAGACAATGCAGTATTGATTTGGCATCAGAACCGCCTTATTTAATGCACATGACCTTACAGTCAAGAATTTATCGATTGTTCTTTGTGTACAACATTGCCAGGCCCTGCATTGGTCTTTGCAGTCCGGGGGATCCGGTGCTGATTACCAGAAAAGTTTAGAGAAAGTTTGTTAGCTACCATGAAATACTCTTTAGGAACACATCCTTCTCCTCACCCCCAATTCTTAGAACCACATTGAAAAATATTTTACAGCTGTCAAATATAAGTTGTGATGGTGATGGCAAGGTTCTAATACCATTTCTTACATTTTAATGTCACTGTAGGGCTCTGGGAAATATCAGATCCTTAGGAAGTGCTGTGGTAGTCAGTTATCTTTATTTTACCCTCTGGCAAAATAAAATCATAGAAAGTTTTGTAAAATATTTTTATTCTCATCAGATCCATCAACCATGGCTTTTGCAGATAAAGCCTAGATATGCAGTTGTGAGTAATGACAACTCCTCAGTCTAGGAGAGAAGCCAGCTCTGTGGCAATGCAATGACCCAGCCCCCTCCAAAGTGGCCTCTGGAGTCTCTTGCTCCTCAGGTCCAGAAAACTGCCAAGGGACAAGTTCCAGCACCAGAGTTGCTGAGTGGACAAAGCTCCCCATTCCATAAACCTAGAGAAACACTGAATGAAATGTATATAAACAGATAAAGCTAAAAAACACGTAAATAAGTGTATGTGTGAATACACACACACACACACACACACACACCTTGGATATATTCCTTGAGCAATGTTATTCAAATCACTAGTAGTGAATGAATGGCTAAGTCAATTTAGTGAGTCATGGCAGTTTACCAGCAGTTTATTTTAACAAAATATGCTGCTATGGGGCCAGAAAACATGAAATATTATAGTAAGGATTTTTGAAACATTGTTTTGTGACACTTGCTTCAGGTGTGTGCTTGTCAGATCATGATAGTAAATATATTTCTTATTGTGGGTCATTGTTAAAAAAAGGCTAAAAATCATTGCTCTAGAATCGGTGGTCAACAAACATTTCCTTAAGGGGCCAGATGGGTGCTATTTTAGGCTTATGGATCATATGGTCTCTGTTACGACTACTCAATTCTGCTGTTGGAGCAGGAAACCAGTCGTAGACTCTACGCAAATGAATGGACATGCTTTCCAATAAAACTTTATTTACAAACACAGATGACCACACTGTAGATGGTAGATTACTGATCCCTGATCTAGACCAGCCTTGTCCAACAAAATTATAGTGCAAGTAATATATATAATTTTAAACATTTTAGTAGCCAAATTATAGGTGAAATTATTTTAATAATATCTTTTAATAAAATATATAAAAATAGTGTCATCGTAATAGGCAATGAGTATAAAATCATTAATGAGATATTTTACTTTTTTTTTTCATTCTAAGTCTTCCAAGTCTGGTGTGTATTTTGTACTGACAGCACAATGTAATTTAGACTAGCCACATTTTAAGCTACTGGCTACCGTACTATTCAGTGCAGATCTAAAGAAACTCTCATACATGGACAAGGCTCTTCATGGTGTTACTAACAGCAAAAACAGAATCATAAACAGTCCAGTGTCCATCAATAAAATAATGGATACATTATGGTATAGTATTATAATGGAATATGATATAGAATTCAAAAATAAATGAACTTGATTTTAATATACTAATACTGAAATGACTCTTAAATGTTGATGTTAAAAGTAGCTTGCTGCAAATCAAAACCGCAATGAGATAATCACCTCACACCAGTCAGAATAGCTAATATCAAAAAGATATGAAATAACAAATGTTAGCGAGGATGTGGAGAAAAAGGAACCCTCTTGCACTGTTGATGGGAATGCCAACTAGTGCAGCCACTGTGGAAAACAGTATGGAGGGTCCTCAAAAAATTAAAAATAGAAATACCATATGATCCAGTAATTTTACTTCTGGGTATTTACTTGAAAAACAAAAAACAAAAAACACTAATTTGAAAAGATATATGCACCCCTATGTTTACTGCAGCCTTATTTACAATGGCCAAGATATGGAAGCAACCAAAGTGTCCACTGATAGATGAACAGATAAAGAAGAGGTGGTACATATATACAATGAAATATTACTCTGTCATAAAAAAAGAATGAGAACTTGCCATTTGTAACAACATGGATGCACCTAGAGGGCATCAGGCTAAGTGAAATTCGTCAGACAGAGAAAGACAAAAATACCCAATGATCCCACTTACATGTGGAATCTAAAAAACAAAAAGAGCAAAGAAACAAAAAACAGAAAAAGAGACACATAAAAACAAGGAATAAACTAGTGGTTGCCGGAGGGCAAGAAAGTGGGGGGAGAGCTGAAATGCGTGAAGAGGATTAAGAGGTACAAACTTCCAGTTATCAAATAAATAAATAAATCACGGGGATGAAAAGTACAGCATACGGGATACAGTCAATCGTATTATAATAACTCTGTATGGTGACAGATGGTAACTACACATCATGGTGAGCATTTCATAATGTACATAATTGTCGAATCAGTATGTTGTGCACCTGAAACTAATATAATATTGTATGCCAACTATACTTCAATTTCAAAAAAAAAAAAAAAGTAACTTGGAAAAGGTCTCAAGTACACTGTGATGCCGTTTAAATATCTTTTAAAAATACATAACGATGCTATAATTTTTTTGTTTATCATATATATGTAGTAAAATGGAAATAATACTCATCATCTTCAAGATACTGAATACTCTGGGTAACAATGGGAAAAGGAAACAGAAACTAAATACGAAGTGATCTTCCACTGGACCTGTAATGTTTTATTTTTCAAAATCTAAAATGGCAAAAGGTTAATAATACTTGGAAAATCTTTGGAGGACACATGACAGTTAAATTATTCTTTGAACTTCACTGTAGGCTCGAAATATTTGATAAATCGAAAACGAACATTTCTAGAAGGACAGAAAGTCACTAGGGCCTGCAAGAGCCCAGGGATGGCCACTCTTCTTGACCTGCTACAGAGCCTCTGAAAGGCGAGGGACAGAAAGGATGACCCAGCAGGATATTTCCACCAGGCCGCACCGTGGGACAGGCAGATTCAGTGAAGGTTAGTAATAACCACAGAAGAGCCTTATAGACGGAAAAAGTTATTTCTCAGACCTAACCACTCTTCTGAGACTTCAGAAATTAGTTCTTCCGAATCTAGTCACTATGAGGGAGAAGTCACAGTTTTGAACTCACCAAGTGAATGCAGACAAAATTAGCTTATTCTTGGGGTTGCAGCATAAATCTTCAGCAGCTTGCACATGTGTGTATGTGTAGGGAAGTAGGAAGCCTCCAAAAGTAGACCTTGGTAAATCTCAGTATTTAAGCACAGGGGGAATTTTCATGTTTTCATGGCTCTGGGAATATTACTCTTTCTCTACTAAAAGGGCTCAAGAAGCCCAGGCTCCCACCAGGTAACAAAAGCCCAGTAAGCAGTTGGAATTCTCTGGTGTAAATGGGGAAGAAAGGAGTAACCCTTGCTCATAATAGCGAAATCTTGGGAGTGATGACTCTTTTATATGAATTGCATCAAAAATCTTTCTTGGGGGGCGCCTGGGTGGCTCAGTCGTTAAGTGTCTGCCTTCGGCTCAGGTCATGATCCCAGGGTCCTGGGATCGAGTCCCACATCAGGCTCCCTCCTCGGGGGGAAGCCTGCTTCTCCCTCTCCCACTCCCGCTGCTTGTGTTCCTGCTCTCGCTATCTCTGTCTCTGTCAAATAAATAAATAAAATCTTTAAAAAAAAAAAATCTTTCTTGGAAGCCCGTGTAATCTGCACTCTTAGAGAATTGCCATTTTAAGTAGGGAATGAGCAAAACCACCTCAGATTTCATAATGAAAGGGGAAGCTTATCATCAGAGCAGAGACTGACAATCAGGTTGCTCTCGTGTGTTCCATCTATGCATGCAATGGATTTCTTAAGAATCCCCGGAGAAAGGTGACTTTTCTGAGCCCTACTGGATTGTTCTATCAGACCTAAGGCCAGATGACAATCCAAGGGCACCCAACGATGCACAGCAAGACTCTACTGATTGCTTCTAAAGGCGCTTGCCCCTCATTAATGATAGTTTGATCTGCTGTTCATAAAACTGGTGCCAACCATCTAGAAGATGCAATCTGATGTCACGTCATTTAAGGAAGCGACTTCAACGGGCTGAAACCACATACTCCGGTCTTTCCTCTCTAGGTGGTGAATAACATTCTTATCAGCTGCACGGAGAGCATGGTCTGCACAGATGTCTTTGCTCACACAGCGTGATAAACGACTTGTTCTTACTCAGACTTCCTTCCCTGCCTCCCGTTGATTAGCCAGAGTCACAGGAGAGTAGGATGAAATACGCGGCCAGAGGCCCGGGGTCCTTAGAGACTGAGCCCTGCAGCTGCCGCCCGGTGATTTCAGAATGGCTTTTCCCCCCATTGTCCTTAGAGAAAGAAGCCCTGCCAGAGTTTTCTCCGTACTGTATTGGTAGAAAGCTGGGAAAAAAAAAAAAAAAAAAAATCCAGGCGGAAGAGCCATCTGCCAGACTTCCTCATTCATAGGAACAAGCCTCATCTAAAAATATCCCAAGCTTTTAGAATGTCCGAAATTCTTAACGGATGCCCTGCCCCAGCAGGACTGCATCTCAAGCTTCCCATGGCCGCCAGGATCCTCATCAGACGGCACAGTTTGTAAAGTGTGACGGAGGCCAGGGTTCTTTCTCACTGCCCTGACTTTTGTTTGGTTCACACGCATTCGGCTGAGAGCCATTTGCCTCCGGAGCAGAAGCTTATGAAAACCCAAAGAACGCTAGTGCGGAAATTCAGTCTCGGGACTCTAGACCCCAGCACAGCTGCACACCAAGCCTTCGCATTGATCAAATTCACTGCTGAGTTTGGTGATGACTCGGAGAAGACCTCCGAGCTAGCTCGGAAAGCACACACAGGTTAGAAGATGCGACACCCACTTTTTCAGTTGCCAAGAAGAAGTGAAAACAGACCAGTTCCAGATGCAAATAAGTCAAGTCATGCCTAAATCAAAGAAGGAGAACCCCTTACCATCCTAGACGTGGCCCGTCACGCCATCCTCATTGGCAGGGCCCCCCAGAGCCTGGGGACGGGCTGGGCCAGTGACTGTGGGGTCCCATGGAGCAGCCCTGAGGAGGAGGGCCAGCTTCGGCGACGGTGACGGAGTGCCTTGTCAGCCAGCTGTGAATTCACTGCTCAGAGCTCTCCTTTCCCCTAAGTTCCTCTCTGACTTTTCTATAAAATGCACTTCCTCCCAAAGCACAGGAAAATAGGGACGGCTCTGCCTCTGACCTGCAGCTTTCAATCTCCGATTGTCTTGTTGGGCTCCAGTGTTAGCAGCAATTCAAATACACTCTGAAACACAGTCAGCCGCACCCCACTCATTCTCTACTAGGTAGCCACATCCTAAGGTCAAAATCATTCAGTGATTCAAGTTGAAACACTGAGCTTGCTGGGTGAATAAAAGCACCTCACTTTTTACTTATCTTATGCCTCTATTACCTGCAGTGTGTCCCCCATCCTGTCTGTCCTGAAGAGCATTCCCAGGTTTTTTAAGAAATAAATTTTGACTGCCTGCTCTGTGGTGAGCACCGTGTTAGGTGTTGGGGATACAAGAGTGCATAGAGATGATGCCATCCTTGCTCCAACAAACCTACGACCCAGAAGATAAATACTTGTCAAGCTCCCCTAAAAAAGTATATGGAGGGTTCAATCTATACCTTCAGGATAGATTTGCAGCCTTGGGGGTTGAGCATCCTGACTCCAAATCTTTCTAAAACATTGCTCTCATAATGATGGTTGACCCTGATGAGCCCTATGCAGAGCTCTTGTAAGTATTCTTTTTTTTTTTTTTAAAGATTTTATTTATTTATTCATGAGAGACAGAGAGAGAGAGAAGCAGAGGGAGAAGCAGGCTCCCAAGGAGCAGGGAGCCCGATGCGGGACTCGATCCCAGGACGCTGGGATCATGACCTGAGCCGAAGGCAGACGCTTAACTGTCTGAGCCACCCAGGCGCCCTCTTGTAAATATTCTTAACCTCAGCCACCATACTGGATCTTGGGTTCTCCGTGGTGACTGAAATATTCTTTGCCAATCTCAATTTCAAACATTTTCCCCCACTGTTTATATATTACAACATATAGCTAGACTTCTCATTTGGGAAGAAAAATTATCACCATTTTGTTTTTATACTACTACTTCTGCTCATAAATCCTTTGCTCCAATTGGGCTAATCTCTCATTGTCCGCAAAGCACTCTGCACTACTGTCCCCTCCCCATCCTAGCTCTGAAGAAACAACTGTCTCTCCCTTTCAAACCTTTACACCCTCAAAACCCAGGGTCAATATCACTTACCTACAAATCCCTCCCAAACCATTGCAGTCTTTTCTGACTGATCCGTCTTCTCTGGAACGCATACTGAATTGAGTCTGATTCACATCACTGGGCATTAGGTTATAATCTTGGTTAGATTATTCTAATTGTTTCATGTGAAATAGGCTTGTTACCACGCCCAAATTATAAACTGAGGAGCTGTGTCACACTCAGAATATACTGGAACACACAGTAATTACTAAATACTTCTTGACTAAGTTTATCTGCCTCTGTTTCAATAACTCGGTGGCATCTGGGAGCATAAATGTTTCCTTTTGGTAAAGAATTACACTTGTCCAGCAAAACTTGCAAAAGGCAGGAACACTGAGCAAACACCCCTCAAAAAAGCTGGATTCAATAGCTGAGCCTTTTTCATATTTACAAAATACAGCAGTTCCAAAATATCCTGAATTTCTACAAATCTTGTAGTTAAAAATTTTTTTTCAAGAGATGGGATGAGAAAGGCAGATAACTATGCTGAAAGGTTTTTATTGTTTTTATCTTTGATTCTCTTTGATGAAAATGCTAAGGGAGTTATTTTCCAAGTATCTTAGTGTCACCTGAAAGGGCTAATAAGTCCAGTCTACTCTGAGGGCATATTTCCCCCCTGATTTCTTAGCATGTATAAAGATAGGAAATCAGTTTCATTTTCGGTCAGATGACCTCAATGTTCCCCACGGTTCAGGCCTATTAATTTGCATTTGCAGTTAATGCGCTAGTAACTTCCATAGCTCTACAAGCTGAAAAACCCTTTGGTTCAACCTGACAATGAATGCACTTTGCATTCAGTGGAAACCACTTAAAAATAGGAATAAAGCCATACTTATTTTTAAAGACAGGGACGTGCACACGCAAACATTTAGGTTGGTCGTTACTTTTAGGGAAGGATAAGTGCTTGAATTGGTCAAATGGAAATCTGAAGGCATTTGCCCTGACTATATACAGATCTACTTTGGCACTGAGAGATTATGAATGTTTTTTAAAGATCACCTTTCAGGTCTCAGAAAATTAAAGTTCCTTAATCTGTGGCCCCACGCAGCATAGTACTCTTTTGTGTACATTCCTAGAGAAGTTCTGGGCTGCCTGGTGCCGGAGGAAGGCAGGCAGAGGTTTGGAGGTACCTGGCCTGGGGAGCTTTGAGCTGAGGCTGATGACAGGCCAGAAGGGTCAGGGAGCAGGTAAGGGAGACCCCATCACCAACGTACTACACTTTATCTCCAATAGAGGTAAAGAGGCCCCGAGTCCTGGCCTGGAAAGTCAAGGAGGAAGCTCTTACAGGTGTTCACATGCAGGTAGAAAGGAAGAGAAGATGGAAAGGAGATGAGGAACAAACGGACGACCAAGCAGCTGCAATCCACAGAGGGGTACCCTGACTGCCGGCCCGCCTCCAGCCCAGCACAGTGTGGGAGGACCTGCAGGAGCCTCTGGGAAGAACAGCCGTGCAAGCATTTCCAGAACTTCCCAGACGGATTTCTGAGTCCTCTAGGAAGGCTTCTTGATGGGGTGGTTAAGACCATGAACCCGGGAGCTCTGCTGCCTGGCTTGGGTCCTGGCTCCACTGGTCTCTGGCCGGGTGCCTGATAAAAGGCACTTCAGCGATCTGTGCTTCAGCTGCCCATCCAGCCCATTTCTCCTAATGCCGATAACAATCACACTTATCTCATGGGGCTGTGGGCAAGATGCAATGAGTTAATGTTTGCTACGTGCCGGAAACACCACCAGGTGCACAGAAAAGTGTTACTTATACAGAAAGATGGATGGATGGATGGATGGATGGACGGACGGACGGACGGACAGACAGAGACAGAGGGAGGACTTCAGCAGCCTCCAATAAACTAATTCTGCTACCTGGATAGAAGCAGAAAAGAGCACATGGGTTACAGATTTCACTCTGATATTTCTACTTTTCTTATGATACTGGATGGAGACTCAAAGGGGGCGCCTGGGTGGTTCAGCCAGTTGGGTGTTTGACTTCAGCTCAGGTCAGGATCTTGGGGTCCTGGCATGGAGCCCCGGACTTGGGCTCTGCGCTCAGCAGGGAGTCTGCTTCTCCCTCCCCCCTCCCTTTGCCCCTCCCCATTTGTGCTCTCTCACGTGCACGTGCACTTTCTCTCGCTCTAATAAATAAATACAATCTTTAATAAAAAAATAAAGAGATCAAAGAAGAAAGTCATCAGGATGATGCTTTGAAGATACGCATTATTCTAAAGTAACTAGGAAGCACTGATCTGTCCATCAACCAGACCTCAGTGTGATCTAGGATTCAAGACATTGCTAATTTGTAGTGTAGCCCCAGGCTCAGGGCTGCCATACTCCACAGCTGACCAGATTGATTAGCTCCATTATACACAAATTAAGAAACAGAAGAACCCTTTTACGGTATTAGCTTGCCTCTCCTCTGCAAAAAAGAACCTCCCATGATTCCTACCCCCTTCACACCACCTCTCCACCCCCAACGGAGGGCTCTGGTGATTGAGTAAACCAAAGCAGTAGCAAATTCTTACTCACCAACTTGGGAATTACTGCTCTTCTACTCCTGACCTATCCCTCTTGGAACCCATCCACCAATACAATCTGTGCCTGACCAGAATCTTTCTGTTTCTAGACTACTGGTTTTGGCAACAACGCTTTCAGAATTATCTTTCCCTCTTTCTCTTGATTCAGCAAATGCTCCAAGTCCACTTTGTTGACCCAGTTTCTGAGCCCAACTATTGGCTTAAGAAATCTGTGTGTATTTATATTAGATGTTGTTCCTACCCTCCTGGCTTGGGAGAGTCAGGCTATTGGTAACAAAGCCACTAGATGATCTTCTCTACTCCCCTCTCTGGCCCAGTCTGTTGCCCAGAAAGGATGAGGTTTCTTTCCCACTCCCAGGTCACTTCTTCAGCCCTCTGTTAGCTGTTCTCTCCCATCTCCTTTAGTCCTGGCTGAAACCTCCCCCAACCTGGGTAAGGGTTCTGGTCACCCAATTCCAGCGTGGCGGTGGGCAGGGGGCGGGGGGGTCCCTACACCACTAATTCTCACCAGCTGGGTGTCCTACCATACAACTCAATTCTGACACTAAGGACCCGGAGACAGCATCAGATCGAAGGTTCCAATGACCTCTTCCTTGGGTCCGATTCATTTGCTAGAGCAGCTCACAGAACTCACAGAAACATTTCACTTACAGAATATAACCCAGGAGCAGCGAGATGGAAGAGATGCCACAGGGCAAGGTGTGGGGAAAGGGCACGGAACCTCCATGACCTTGGCAGGCGCACCACACCACTCCACACACGTCTCCACAGGTTCACCAACCTCTTAGCTCTCCAAACGCCATCCTTTGGGGGTTTTATGGACGCTTCATTACAGAGGCACAGCTGATTAAAGCTTGGCCACAGAAGACTGATTCAACCTCCAGCCCCTCACTCCTCCCCCAGAGGCTGGGGTGTGGGGCTGAAAGTTCCAACCTGCTAATCACAGGGCTGATTTCCTGGCAACCAGCCCCCATCCTTAGGTGGGTTCAAAAGTCACCTCATTAACATAATAAAACACGCCTTTATGGCTCCTAGGAAATTCATCACTTAGCAAACTCCCCGGGTTTTAGGAGCTCTGTGCCAGAAACAGGGATGGAGACCAAAGGTTTATTTATTACAAATCACAATATCATACTAGGTAAGTTCAAACATTTTCTATCTTCACTCCTGCACCAGGCAGCCTACTGCTTCTCTAGGAAAGTGCATAACCATGCAGCCTGGGGCCACAATTAATACATGATTCCGGCCTTCAGCTAGCCCTTGGGGCTCCCTGGCAATCCTTGCACTTGACCTCCCACTCTCCAAAGCAGCTATTTCAAACATTCACCATCTTTCTTGATATTCTTAGTTGCCATTCTTATTTCTTGCAAGTAAGTCCTCTTTCTCCATGATTCGGTCTTTCTTTATGTTCTTATTTACTTCAAGTGCAGAGAGGTGAAATCACCTTCTGCCTCGATTAATGATACACCTTCACACTGATCTGCATTGTTTTAGCTTTTCCCTTCATCCCCATCTCTACACTAACTCTCCATTTCCCGATTTCCCACTTGCGGGTACTCACTGTATTTCCTTGGATATATATCCTTGGATTTATCTTTTAAAAAATGCTGGCACTTTATGTGTTTTCAATTTACAGCATTACATCGTGTTACAGATCGTGTTCTGTTTCTTAGTTCACTCAAAGCTAGTTTAAGGTTCACCCATGTTTCTGTATATATATCCAGTCCATAATGTCTGACTGCTATTAAGTATTTCATTTCATACTCATGACATTTTACTTTTCTGTTTTCCTAGACACGAATACCCGTGATTGCACCAACTACCCTCTACTGTGAACAATGTTGTGATGATCTTCATCGTATGCGTTCCCTTATTGACCCAAGTGTTTCTCCGAGGCAAACACTGAGGAATGGAGATTGCAGGGGCATAATGTATTCTTACACTGAATCTTACTCAGTAGCTCATATTAGCTCCACCTACACCGAATCCTCAATATTTAGCGATTAAACGACTGTTAAGACCAAGAAAACTTCAGACTCTGAACTCTAACAAGAGTCTCTTTCATTATGTTTCTCTGCTTTCAGAAGAGGCACGGACAAGCATTGAAAGTAGGATAAGAAGTAGGATCAAGGGGCTGGATTTAGGATTCATTGGTAGAGACAATTTCTGTTTCAAGTTTTAGAGAGGACATGAAGATATAGAAGGCATTTTGAGAGATCTGAAGGGAGGTCACAAAGTAAATGTGACAGATCAGTGAGTATTCTTGTCCTGGCTTTCTTGTACTTGCTCCTGGGGAGACACGCTCTGTCCCCAAGTTGAACATCTCTGAAACAAACAACCTAGCTCATCACCAGTCCAGAAGATGCAGAAAAATAATATGTACTATGTATTATGAAAACATATTTATATTTATATTAAATTTATATGATAAATTTATATTATAATATTTATATATTTATAATATGGAATTTTCATTTTCAAACTATCCCTCTAAAAGATGAGACATACTTCCTGCCCCCACTCCCTGTCTCTGCCATCGGGAAGCATAGAAAGCCAGTGCTACAAACCAAAGAGGGTAAGGCTAAGTGAACATACATCATTTAATGGGTAACAGATGTAACGGTTAACTCTTACTTACTCAAATACAGATCTCCAAAAAGGTTACAATTCATGGGATATTCACAATCACTCATTAAGAGAAAACAAAACCTTTGGCCTTACAATCTGAACTTTGAGGTTATAATCAAAGAGAGGACCACAGTCTGCCAACGTTTGCTTAGGATGGCCTGGGCTGGACAGAACACAGATCCTCTCACAGGTATAAAATCCTTGAATGGGGCGCCTGGGTGGCTCAGTCGACTGAGCTTTTGCCTTCAGCTCAGGTCATGATCCTGGAGTCCCGGGATCGAGTCCCGCATCGGGCTCCCTGCTCAGCGAAGAATCTGCTTCTCCCTCTCCTCCCCACTCATGCTCTCTCTCAAATAAATAAATAAAATCTTAAAAAAACGAACAAATAAATAAACAACAACAACAAAAAATAAAACCCTTGGATTAGTATAGGGAATAGTTACTGACGATCAACGATTTTGCATTATAGACGGTAAATTTTAGATTCGAAACCTAGATTGATGGTTTCGAATGACCTGCAGTACTGACCTGCAGACAGTATTAATTGATCGTGGTGAACTTTCCTGCAGGGAAGGCACATGGTCTCCCTGTTTTCCATGTGGAGCTTCAGGCTGCTACTCCCATTGATTGGAACTGGTGTGGAGAATGCAACCGAATTGCCCTCATGGTTCAAGAATATGTTGTCACAAAATCTTCCTTTTGAACTATACATATCAATAAGCATGATTTTAAGTGACATCCCCACTATGACTAGCTTTAAAATTCCAAAGACTTCCTCCCTTTTTTCCTGACCTTCAAGGTCATATTACTTACTAATATATCAAGTTATCCCAACTATTCTTGTGTTTATCCAGTGGCGGTGTATTTTTGCATTCATTTTGACTGCTATATGGAGCTCTCTGAAGAGCAGGAGCCATTCTGAAGGGTGTTCTACAACCCAGGAACATACATGGTAACACTGCCCATTATTTGCCTAGGTTTTAGACTTCAGATAAGTTTTCATAGCACAAGCATGAATGAGCACGAAGTGGCCAAAAACCAAACTACCAGCAAGTCAGGGAATCATCTGACAGTGATAGGTCCTGGACAGTAAGATGAGTAAAAAGGGAAGGATTTCTTAAAGCTGTCTTCAATCTGGAAGTTCCCCTTCCCCTCCCCCAGTGAAGAACAGTTGCTTCCGTGAGTCAGCCCGTTAGAGAAGCACAGAGAATAAGCCACCCAAGGCATTAGACAAAAGCTCATTGAAGCTGGGAGTTCTACCAACTTGTACGGAAATAGCATAAACACCCTTTAACGACTGACAGTTTTAGGGATGTGCCCAAGAGTCGATATAAAGAAACTGAGCAATTCTAGTACAGGGGATGAAGACCCATCTTAAACTCTGAAGGTTATCAGCTGCAGAAAGGGCCGCCGGGTGTTCTCTGCAGTTGGTCTATCAACTTCCTTCCTGATAAAAGGAAGTCCTTTCGTGAGCACATGGACGGTCCTAACACAGTAACAAACGACTCACACCACACATAGATAATTTCTCACCAACTGGTGAGTTCTACACCCAAAAAGTAGGCTGGCCATTTTAGGAAAAAGTCCCTTTGATCGACAATGGGGGCTCGAGCATATGGCCCACACTTGTGTTTTCCAACCCACCTCAGAAAGCATGCAAAGCTCTTCCCAAGAGAAGTGAAACCACACCTAGAATTCCTTGAGACTCACTGGTGGGGAGAAAGGTCCTTAGGTGATGACTACCTGAAAGGAACATTCTTGTGGCAAGAGAGGGCTGGCTCCACACACCTGCTCAGCTTGGGGGAAAAAAAAAAAGAGCAGAGTATGAGCCCAGTTGCAAAACTGAAATGTATAATCATTGGAGAGAAATTAATCCATGAAAGGATACATTGTGCCTATCAGGGTGTTTGCCCATCCTGAAACATTAATAATTATTAACTTCAGCTTCTTTTACTCAAGGTGATAATGTTCTATTGAGCAAGGCTAGGCACAGAATTATAATGGGATGTCCAGTGAAAAATCAGGTCAAGATCTGTAGTTCTCTCTGGCCTTTTGTCCCCCCCTAGTTCAATAATCCTTTACTGAATACCTACTGTGTCCCAGGTACTATGCTAAGATATCCCACGGGAAAGTCAAAGAAAAATACATGAAACACGGTTCCTGTTCTCCTAAGAATTTACAATTTCTTGAGGAGATACAAATATGGATCCAATTTAACAGGGTGCAAGACATACTGTGTTAACTGCCAAAACAGAGCACTGGGGCAATCCAGAAACCTGGGTTTCAGAAAGATACTTGGATACAAGAATTTAAAGCTACTTGTTCCTTTCTCAACATTTCCTGATGTGCGAAGCATAGTGCTTTTGGAGAAAGTGAGATAAGACGAGCATGGTCTCTGCCTACAATTCAACAAGTATTTCTTGAGCATCTATTATGTACCAGGCACCAAACAGGATACTGTGTTATTACAGATGGCTAAGCGTGCTCTTGACCTTCAAGGAGCATCTGCCTCCCCACCCCATCCTGCCTTTCTAAAAATAAATGGTTATCTATATACCTATACTAACCTTGGCCTTGAATCAGGTCACAAGACACTTCAAGGAAGGACTATTCTTGCATTCCTCCTGGACACTGAGCTGAACTTACCTCTGTGTTACCCAACAGAATGAGAATGTGCTGAGAATCCAGTTGCTATGATAACCAATCTAATCAAAGGGAATCAAAACAGGGCGAGAGCCCATGGTGGTCATACGACACATCTGCTGATTTAATTTATACCCACTCAACCCTCAGGGACCTTAAGGGGCAGAACCCAGTCACTGACGTTGTAGCACCTTATACAGAGCATAATGGAAGGTAGGCACTTAGGAGACACCTGATGAATTACAGAAAGAAAACCGAATCCCTACCCTTAGCCGTGGATGCATGCTCCAAAACGGAGAGAAGTTCCAACATATTTGAAATAGACTACTGTTCAACTCAGTGATTTTTCTTTTTTTAATTACAGACTGGAAATACAGAAATCAATTTTGATTCTCCCTGGTCCAGACAGCATCATTCGATGTCCAGTGTTTTCAGGTTCTACCCACAAACTCAGGGGAAGAGGCCAACTATTAATTTGCCCCTGGCAGGGAGCAGAATATAAACGTGCGTTGCTGACGTGCTTCGTTCTGTTTGCCAAACTCTGTGTGTACATGCGGGAGCAATCTCTCTCCCTGAAGTATCCCCAGGATTCAGTCTTCCCTGGATCGATCCGACCACCAGCCAACTTATTTCAGCTTTGTCAAAGAGGCTAAACATAGAGAAGATTCTCAAAGCACACAGAGTGCTTTCTAATACAAACTGTGATTTTCAAAATGCCACACAAAAAAGCCCCATTACACATCAAGACTATAGGATTTCCTAGTAAATTGTTACCATTCTACCAGAATCCACTGTAGCAGAAAATGCCTCAAGAATAAAGCATCCGGAGCTTAACTCAGATCGGATATGGAGTCTGGAGATAAATAGCAATCTCTATCATTCTACTCCCATCCTTGGGGCTCATGCTGAGAGACCATGTTACCAAGAGACCACAGAATGAAGTCATTTTGATCTTGATTCCAATGGCCCAGTGGCCACTTCTGTGGACAGAACAGCTCCATCTGTGACCCTGTCAGCACCTGTCTGCCGAGAAGTGACGGGGGAAGGTGAGCGGGGAATCAAGAACGAGCAAGAGCCCAAAGATAGACTCGGTCTCTGCTCCCCAGAATCCCCGCAGAGGATCAGGAGAATGTAACTAAGTAGTGGGTTAAAATTACGATGAGCATGAGTGACGACTTCAAAAGTAAACCTCTCTCACTTTCTTGGGGAAACTCTTCTCTTGGTTAGCCTCACCTGGGGCCAGACCTTTGGCCTCTGAAACCATATAAACCGGTCTTAGTTCTTGTTCACCTGCCATGCTCTCGCTCCTCCTCTGAGTTCAGGCCTCTCATCCTAATTTGGGGTTTTTCTGTGAAATTCCTGTCCGCACTAATCAGAGGAGTCTCCCTCAACTGACCTTGTCACTCAAAAGCCGAAGTCTTTTAAAACCAGGTTTGCATCTGCGAAGAAATAAAAGGCAGAAATAAATTTGATTCTTCTGCATCTTAATTATGTCCCCAGGCACTGCCACTCTCAAGAAACTGCCTTTAAGTCTTGAATGTGACATTGAAACTAAGAAGTCCACGCTTGTTTCCCCGTAGGTTTTAGCCTCCTAGCCAGCAGGACTTGTCAACCCTCACCTCCGAACTCTGCCCTAAGTTGGGGCACTAAATTGACCCAGAGACTCGGTGAGGTCCGTCAGTCTAAGCTGGTGAGCCCGAACGTGTAGGTGGATCCGTGGTGGCCCCAGACCGTGCCTCATCTGCTAGGAGGTACACTGAGTGCGCTTAAATACCTCTGAAGGGTATGACATGGGCATTGAGAGCCTCTGTCCTTCATGGCATTACAGCAAGAATCTTCTCCAGACCCCTAATGGGAGCTTACAGAGGACAGCATCTCAGACAGAGAAGGTACTGCCAAACATCCAAAACAACACCATAGGAAAGTCACGTCATTCTCAACATCGTTTTTTTTTTTTTAAAACTCCGCGCCACAGTCAGTTTTGTAAAGCAGGACCATTAGGCAAACCAGAAAGTGATTCTTCGTTCTTCCATAATAGCCCAAGAAAGCAGAAGGATCTAAGTGCGTGTAAGTGAAAAGTAACACCGTCCTGCATGAAACAACCCCTTTCTCCAGAGCGTTGAGTGTACTTAACACGCGTCAGGAGAGTCGCTAGTTTTGTTTGCGGGTGAGGCTGATTCTTCGAAATAGGACACACAGATGGGCCGTGCAAAGAAACTGAGTTAATCTTCAATGTCATTCAAAGACCTGCTAACATTTTCCGTCTTGGAAAATTGACATCAGCCTGCCATAGTTACCAGTGTGGTACTGCTGTTGGTCCTGGATCAACTGTGGGCTGTGTTCCCACGAACAGTCCAATTTGCCATCACCCTGACCTGCTAGATTCGAAGGCTGTGGGTTTCTGGCACCTTCCTCAGAGGGATTCAGTAAGTACTGAGTTCCAGAATTAAAAGTCAACTTATGGTCCCAAGCCCGCCCTCATCTCCTCACGAGGCAGATGTGATGATTCAAGAGATGTCAATAATGCTTAAAACATCTTCCCCAAATGAAAATATATATGAGTTTGTTTTATTTTAAATAGTGCCAGGTGCTCTTTGCTCTTTTCTGGGTTCCCTTAAGCTAATTTTATTTCCCAGATTTTTTTCCCCAAAAGTCCTGAAAATAAGAACTTTTTTGGTTTGCTTGGTTTTTGTTTGTTTGTTTGTTTTTAAGAGTTGGAACCCAGAACCTCTGAGATTCCCACCTGGTTTGAGCTACATATATAATCCAATGGTTTTATCATAACAAACCAGGCCAAAAAACTCTGATCTCAACCCAGACGCTAATGCAAACCCTACCTGAGTCAGGTTGCTGTGGTGACTGGGGTTCCTCCAAGCCCTTAATTCTCCCATGAGAAAGGTTTAGTTTCTTCCCTAAGGAACTAGGTGGTGTTCAGGTGGTAGGCCTAGGAGTGGGCCAGGAGGTTCCCATAGGGTGCGAGTGTCCCTGTACAAACAATAGCTCCAGGGGGCCCTTGCCTGCATTATAATGAACCCCTCTACTGGAGTCTGTTCCTCTCACTTGAGTCTTTCAACAACAGGGTGTTATAAAAGCATTGTTATTCCCATGCGGTTTTAGGGAGGCTCGGTCACGGTAAGTGGCTTTGCTCAAGATCACTCAGCCCATAGATAAGACAGATGCAGTATGAACTTGATTTTCTGGTCAAGTTCAAAGCCCATACTTCCACTAACCTACCCAGGCCTGAGGCAGACAGAGCCAATGCCCATGTTTTACTCTCATGCCTTGTTCACTTCCTACACCACCTGCTGAAGTGCCCTATGTGTTTAGGAGCAGCGCCGGCCAGACACAACGGTGTGACCTTGGCAGGTGACTTCAGCTCCTCCTATCTCTGTTTTGTCTTCTGTAAATTGGGAATGGTAATTCCTACCTCCTGGGGCTGTTCTGAGGATCAAAGGAGTTAACAGGTCTAAATCCCTTAGATCCACAAGGGGCCCACAGTGAGCGCCATATAAATGGGAGCTATTCTTAGCTGCTGGATCCCTCATTCACTCGGGAAGTTAAAACTGTAGCCAAAAGGAGTCTGCAAATCACCTGAGGATCTGGAGGATGTCTACGCCGCATGGCAGGTGGCCAGTGCGATACCAGAACAAAGCAGTGGTCACAGAAAAAGCCCACGTTAGAGAGCATCACAGCCTGAGACGCCTTGATGTTCAAAGTCAAGTGTCACAGCTGCATGTCTCTGTGGTCAGCTCCCTGCTTCCGGCAACAGCCCGGAGGCACGGGAGCTGAAACAGAATCACTGGAAACGACACAACTAGAAAAAGTCTGTTGGAAAGGCTGTCACTTAAAAACCAAAAACAAACAAAACACACAGCAGGTTTCTCCTTTCCCTGATAGGAATCCATCTTGCTGGAATGAGAGGGAAATTCCGCCCCCCCCCCCCCAATTTAAATTCCATGCACAACGCAATACCTTTAAAAACGCACTTATTTTTCTTGGGCCTTTGGAAGGTACTTTAAACTGGCAGGAGACAGCAGTGAAGCAGTGGAGAAAGCTGTTGATTTCAGCATATGCTAAAACGAACTCCTTCTTCCCCCCCCCAACCCCGGTAAAAATCCACGTCTGAAGGTTACTAACCACGTGCAGAGCCTCCTACTACCCTGCTCTTGGCTCCAAGGCCTAACTGTTTCTGGAGCACACATTTGACAGTGCCCGTGGGCCTCCCCGTCTCCTTGCCTCTCCAAATGCCACAGGACAACCTTCCCTGGCCTTCTTTTGCGTGTCTAAATAAATGGTGAATCTCAGCGTTTCCCCAAAAAAGCCTGCTAGGGAGACTTCAGAGAGACGGGGAGGAAAAGAGTACCAGCTTCGACAACTCTGAGCACCAGGAGAGAGGAACAGCTTGGCAGTGCTTCTTGGAAAGAGTCATTTCAAAAAGCCAATCCCGGGCAGGGCACCGCCTGGGGGCTTGTTTGCTGAGCATGAACACGAACAACCCAGAACTTACATAAAGGCACAAGGGCCTTTGGGCGGACGCTGGTGCCCAGCGCGCAGGACTCAGGGCTTGGGCCTGAGGGCTTTCGGTAAAGGGCAACAGCAGAGGTTTCTGGAAGGGCCCCGAGTTACACACAGACCATCATACTCACCGCGACTTCGGAGGCGGCGGCGGAGGTGAGAATACCTCAATCCCACTCCTGTCCTTGGGGAACTCAAAGGCAAAAGAGGCCGATTTGCTCATCCCGGTGCCCACTTTGCTGCTTTGCCCGGAGCCGCCGTCTGTGGGGCGGAGACAGTGCCACGCGGAGGAGTTGGAGGGGTCTGCGGTGCCGTTTTCCATCTCTCTTCCCCAGCTTTGACTCAACAACTCCTGTTCCACCTCCTCCTCTTCCTCTATCCGGCACTGACGGCTCCAGGCCCCCGTCTGGTACCGGGGCCTCCTCTGGTCCAAGGCTGAGGCGGTGGCAGCTGGGGGGTGGCACCGGACAGAGTCACCGGCGGCGACGCCACTGGCCCGGCAGGAAGAAGCAGAGTCAGTGGGGCCCCTGGAGGAAGTCTGGGGCCCCGTACCACCAGCGGAGCTCCCCTCGCTGAGGTCAGACAGTGGGGAGGCAGAGGGGGACACTGGGGACCCTCCGGGGCTACTCTTGGACAGCTTGGGGGGGAATGGCAGGCTTCCCCTTGGGCGTGTTCTCACTCGCGTCGGGACGGTGGCTTTCTCTGGAGCTCAGCCCCTGCCCAGCTGCAGTCTCCTCTTCACCTGCCTCAGAGTCCTGGCTCACAGGCCCGCGTGGCCACTGGACCCCCACGGCGGAGTCGGGGCTGCTCAGGTAGATTGTCCGGTGGTCCTCTTCTGGATGGGCTGCCATGACTGTGATGGTGGCTGCCACCTGGGGAGCCATATCTGGGCCTTCCCTGTCCCGGCCCCAGCCAGATGCTGCTTTCTGAGCCCAGGCATTAGCTGTCCGTACCTGGCCCTGGCCCCGAGCAGCTGCTGCCTGTTCCGCTGCGGCCTGTGGCTTGGAAGGTGCTGGAACCGCCTTCTTCCTCTTGGTGCTCTCAGCATAGATGGGTTCAGGCTGTACCGCCTCCCTGGGGTGGGCTGGAGGCTGGGGCTCCCCCGTCAGTCCAAGGCACCTGGTAGAGGTCAGCACGTGGCAGCCTGAGTCCTGCTCCTTCCCTGGCACAGTCTCCTTCACGAGGGAGCAGTAATCACTCTCAAGATGGGGGGTGAAGGGGCTGCTGGCCCCACTGCTGGCACTCCCACAGGAGAGGCCATCCGAAGAACTGGCGGCCTCTGAGGTAAGGGACAGCTTCTTGGGACCCAGGCGGGGCGGGTTCTCGGCTGGGCCCTGGCTACAGCACTCCCTCGGGAAGCTCAGAACCTGCTTCTCCTCCTCAGGGGGGCCCCCACACACGCCCTGCTCCCAGCACAGTGGTGAGCGGTCCCCTCTGCCAGGTCCGCCCCGAGAACTCTCAGCCTGTGAGGTGGCCGTGGCAACGGGGTTCCCGGGGCAACAGTCCAGGATGGAGCAATACTCTCCCCCTTCGCTGTCCCCCGAAGGTGAGCACCTCTGATCGCTGTCGTCCTCCGAGGGCAGGGACTCCCGCAGGGGCTGTGGAGAGGGGCAGGGCCCGGGGCCCTTGTGACAGCCAGACGTCATGCCAGCAAAGGCAGCTACCTTCTGGCGGAAGCTCTCCTGAGCGGAGGTCAGCTCTTGGTAGGGAAACATGGGTTTATCTTCTCGCCCAACCTTCTCACTGGAGAAACTCACTGGGTGGAAGGCAGTGGTCCGCTGCCCCCGGGCCTCTAGGCTGTGCAGGCCCACCACGGCATAGGCCGGGGGGCAGCGAGCGAGGCCATCTGTGGAGGCAGAGGGCCCGGCCGGCTTCTGGGCACCACGGAAGCTGCCCAGGTAAACTAGCGGCACGTCGTCCTGCTTCGGGAGGGGGAGCTTGCCGGGGGCTCGTCTCCAGATGACCTACACAGCCCCAAGGTTAAAAGACTTACATTAGACCTTGTCAGAGAAAAAAGAGAGAAACCGTGAGAGGAGAGTGCCACGACATTGTCAACGGTCTTCCATGCTGCAGGGAGGGAGCCCTGATCTCCCCACGGACTCTCTTCATTGCTGGGGACCTCCCCCACCCCCCCGGAGCCAGGGGTCTTCCCATACACTGAGCTGCGTTTCCCACCCGGGGTCTGGCTGGCTTAAGTCTGTGAGGTGGGGGGCGGGGAGAAAAAACAACAAACCTCTCAAAAAGAACATTCTGCCTTCTCCCTCAAAATGGCCCGACGAGATAAATTCTCCTAAGAGCTTCGAAAACAGAGTGTTGAGTTTGGTTGCATTTTTGTTTTATGTTTGTTAGTTGTCTTGATAACCGTGTCACAGTATAATCCTGAAGAAACCAAGGTCATGGGGCTTTTTAAAACAGCTCGGGTGGGTGCTGGGGCAGGAGAGTGAGGGGTGGTTTCTGAGCTGGGTCCCCAGCGACCTTGCTGCTCCCTGGGCCATGCCAAAGAGCTGCTCCCTCTCCAAGTTACAGGCAGTGACTTCAGCCGGAGCCTGCAGAAGTGGCTGGACTAGTTGAGCCCCGAGACAAAGATATGGGTTGGTCATGGGATGCCTGGGTGGCTCAGTTGGTTAAGCATCCAACTCTTGATTTCTTGAGATCAAGCCCCATATCGGGCTCTATGCTAAGTACAGAGTCTACTGGAGATTCTCTTTCTCCCTCTGCCCCTTCCCCCACTCGTGCACACACTCTCTCTCTCTCTCTCTCTAAAATGAGTAAAATCTTAAGATGTGGACTGGTCATTCCCATCACTGAAGTCATGGTCCCCTTGTCCTTCCCTTCTAAAGTCTCCCCCTACCCCAAAACTTTTAGAAGCAGCCTCAAAGTTGGGCCGGCATTCGCCTCCTTTCCAAGATGATTCTGAGCTGAGGGAGTCCCTAGCTTACATCTATAAAGACCGAAGGTACTGAGCACAGCCTGGTGAATGGGTGTAACCAGCTTATGACCAATGGAGCGGTTCTGGAGGAACATGGAGCTAAGCAGAACCACAGGAAATGTCTCTCCTCAGTTAAGCCTCCTCTAATTTAAAACTGACCTCTGATTTCACATAGGCTCAAACAGCCTTCCTGATCCACTCATCATGATGGTTTAGGAAAACTAGAATAGGCAAAAGGGTCAAACAAGTCCCAAGCAGTTCTTAGATGTCCTAGACTTCCAGCTTCCTAGACCCTGTCTAGAGGCAGCAGGCTCTACGTGCCCTCTAAATAATTATACCTTTGTAAGGGGGACCTGTGGGAGATGAGCAGAACGGTCTAATCTCTAGGGATATAACTGTCTCTGGTGATCCCAGTTCAAAGCTGCTAAAATCCAAGCTTCACAACTGGAAACATGAACCCCGGCTGGGAACTGGATATGAAGAAATTATTGCTAACACGTTAAGTGGGATCATGACATTGTGGTTCTCTTTTTTAGGAAGACTTTATTTTTTTAAAGACATGGATGGAAATGACACGACATCTGGGGTTTGCTTTAAAATCACAGGGAGGGAAGGGTGGGGCTGGGGGCAGAGAGGAAGCAAGACGGGGTCGTGCGTTGATCTGTGGACACTCATGGTAACGGGCTGTGGACACAGAGCATTTGTTATGCAATCATTGCTACTCGTGTATGCATTTTAAACGATTGATGAAAAAACTTTAAAAACCTTTAAAAAAAAAAAAAGCTGCATTTTTGCGTGCCTCCAGATATATAATTAAGACAATCTCCGATGCCACTGGAGGGACTGGACTGATGGTTCTCAGCCTAAAGGGACAGATGGAAGGGAGGGCGGATAGGAAAGGAGGGCAGGAGTCAGGAAGGAGCAGTCGTGGGGCAGGCTGATGGGAGGCCGTCCCGCGGGAGCCATGCTCTAACAGCCCTCCCTGGCTGCTGGCCAGCCACCCAGTGTTACAACAAGAGCAGCCCCTGTAAAAATACCACCGTGGTTAGTCAGCCTCACCTGCGAGACGTCGGCACTCAGGTTCGCCTCTGTCCACACATCGGAGGTGTCGGGGCTCATCATGGTGGGCTTCACGGCGATGGTGGGCTTGGAGTAGGGCAAGCCGTTCACGCCTTCATCTTCCAGGCGGCAGTTGTCGGGCCTGGGGGGCAGGCGAGGCGGAGGGGGCAGGTGGCCGGGCGCCAGCTGGTGGTCACTCCTCAAGCAGAAGCAGTTCTTGCAGGACCCGGGCTTCCAGATGTGTTCCACAAAGTCACCGCACGCAGACATCTTCGGGCTCTCGGGGCTCAGTCGGACGGTCCGGTGCATCTTGAGCCCACGGCGCGCTGGCTCATCTTGCGCTCGGCTCTCTGGCGTGGTCTCCTGGGAGGCAGATGCGGGTCGCAGGGCGGCTTCCCGAGATAGCAGAACACTGGGCCTGTCAGAGAGCTGCCCGACCTGAGGATGGCCGCACTACCAGCGAGAGGCTGAGTCTTCCAAGGGGGAGTAGTAGGTGGGGGAAGGGGGAAAGAAGGAGAAGAAAAAGGTAGAGATTAGCATTCCATGTATTCGGAGGCCCTCACCTATTTGTCATAAGGCTCTTAGTCACTCTCTGGTGGTGCGGCCTTATCAGAAGCTGTGAAAACTAAACACAACTCTGTGACGGGAGTACCGAGCAGAGCGGGCATTTCAGTCCCCAGGGCTGAAGGGATCTAGAGCTTGGGACAAGAACCACAACGTAGTACAGCAGATAAAAATGGTGGTTTCCAGAGGACAAGCCAGAGCTTTTCACCAAGGACTGTGTGAGGGGGCAGGTAGGCCTGGGCCCTGAGCCCAGTGCTGGAAGCCATACTTCTGGCCAGGGGGACACTCGGTGGATGAGAAAGGGGAGAGGTGTGGGGCCAGCCTGCCCCTCAGGGGAACCGTGTCAGGAGGTCCAGCATCTTGAGAATCCGCCCTCCTCCCCTTACTTCATAGACGTTACTCAACCCGGTGCTCAGTGAGGTCAACAGAGCCAGGGCTGTAGGCCAAGGAGGGAAACAGAAAGAGAAATGCCTTATTACCACAGCCCTCTGGTCTAAGGGTGGCCGAGTAAAATATAACAGAAGGAAGAGATTATCACACAATTCTTTTCCCCTACGATAGCCCTGGGGGTAAGGCAGTCTGCTTATTGCAAGAGTTGTCTCTGACAGTCCAATAGGGAGCAGAGAGTTTGCCCAGAGAACCTAGTAAATTCACCTGTTGAAGATGAACTCAAAGGGTTGCAGATATGAACCAATTAGCCTGAATAACACCCTGGCAGGTAGCTGTTATCCCCATTTTAGAGATGGAGAAACAACGGCAATGACATAACTACGACCTGTCCAGCAGACACAGGGAGTTGGGTGGTTGTAGAAGGCAAGGTCAACTGCTGGCAGCCCCTCAACTCATCACGTCATTCATTCTACAGAGTGGCTGCCCATCACCTGTTTGCTGCTCGTCGTCCTTCTTTCCTCGTTTAAATGAACTGACCTCCTCATAAGGAAAATGTCCATGAGAAAATCAGCTCTACAAACGTCAGGCGATCAGATTCTCATCAAAAAGGGAGCTTTGCCCTGGGGTTTGCTCCCCACTCTCCTCCAGTGAGAACTTGCTTTGGGGCAGATGCCCTCTAAACTATCATCAGGGCTAACCGGGTGGAGTGAGCCAGGAGCCCACTCCAGCATCTTTGTGGAGAGTGCTCTCTTTCCAGCGTCCCACACTCACAGACAGGCATGCTTATTCACAAGCACCGGAGCTAAATTTACCTCCTCTCCCTCCAAAGTTCACCGTGAAGCCACCGCATCCTGAAGCTAAATAAACACTCTGAGAAAAAGACAAGTGTTTGTCTTTCCGCAACTGTCGGTAGGGGCTTATGCATCCCTCTCTTTAAGATGATTGTGGGTTAGGTTCTTCTCCTCCCCTAAATACACCCAAGTAGCAGGTTCATGCCTCACCAAGCTCCCCAGAAGAGGTCACTAAGCTTCAACAAGCAGAGGAGGATAGCAAGGATTTTTCTTCCTCCCACAGTCTTGAGCCAGGGAGAGCTTTAGGCTCTGCTGCTAAATTTTGGGGGGAGGGGGAGTGGAAGAAGCACACTGGTATTCAGAGAGCAGGGGTCCATATCCCTGCCCCAAAGTGGGGAGTTGGTCCTTTCATAGAGAGCTGTTGGCTTCCTGACCACAGGGAAAGAGAGGCTCCCCTTTACTGCAGGCAAAGGCTCCCGAGCCCCCTTGATGGGACAGGGAAAGAAAACTCAGAAACCCGTTCTGTGTGGGCCTTTCACGTTCCTGCAGCTCCTTATAAGGCTGAGCTCTCTGTGGAGGTGGGTGTCCAACCACTTCCTCACGGCTACCACAGGCACACAAAGAGGCAGTCTGGGGTGGCCACCCACCCTTCATTGCCTCCCCCAACAGGCAACCGAGAGCACAAACTTGTCATGTCTGCCTGGTTCCAGAGCACCCCATTCTTTGTCCCCGATGGCCCACAACAGCCCTGGGACTTTGGGTCGGCTCTGGATGACTGAGGTATGGGAAGCCTCCTTCAGAACCTTCCCCAGCTTACGCACGCTCTCTGCTCCCATGCCCAGCTCTGAAATTCTCTGACGCGGGCACAGCTCTCCACACGACGGCTCAGAGAGGCAAAGGTTTTTAGGGGAAGGCTTTGAATAAGAGAACAGAATGAAGCGCTAGCCTTCCACCATCATTGACTCACTGCATCCTGTTAAAACTGGTTTCTCAGTCACAGCAAACAGAAATTTACCACCACATCAAGCCAGAAAAGATGCTTTTCCAGTTCTGTCTAGAGAGCTCTATGCCTGGAATTATCTCCTATTTGTTTTCAGTGAGAGATGGTGAAAAACTCAAGTGGCACACACAAACAGCAACAGTACTTTGCCTACCAGTGCCAACTCTCCACAGCCTGGGAATGGTACCTTCCAGCCCACATCCCTTACCTCAGAGGGGAGGCAGCCCCCAGAATTATGCAAATTCCCCCATTTCAGTGGGAGGCAGCAGTGTAAGATTAGAAAAAGGTCCCAGCATTCTTTCTGATCCAAGTCATGAAAAATAGCTTTGCCTCTGCAAACTTCTGCACTAGATTTGTGGCTACAATTTGCAAGACTGAAGTTGTCAGACACACTCCCATCCCATTTAAAAAGAATCTGAAGAATGGTGGCCAGATCCATAAAACTAAACCTTTTGGCTCAAAATGCCCCTTACACTTGCATCAAAGGTTGTTAATGCCTTACCCTGAAGGGACGGAATTCCAGAAAAGACTCATCTAATAAATAAATATATATGTATGCATTGTTATATATATATATACGTGTGTATATATATATATATATACACGTATATATATAGAACAATTAAATTAATGCAACACTGAAAAAGAAAAGTACATATGGAAAATGTCTGGATTTCAATACTCGACTGGTAGGGGTTGCCCAGGCAGAAAGAACAAAGTGACAACCTTAACACACCTCCCCAACACCCGCCCAACACACACACACCCAGAGGGTATCATGATATTCGCCCAACTTTTTATTTTATTTTTTCCTTCTCCAATGCAATGTAATCTAATCTCAGCAGTAGGAATGTGATTTTCATGGGTTAGACCTCCTACAGCCTAAACCAGTAAGGAGGATAGCCGAATTCCACAGGATCCCCTGATAACAAAGTAGCTGCAGAATTCCCCAGGGCTTCCTGTCAAATTTCCCTCTGAAAAAGGGAAAAAGGCTGCTACCATTGTTTAGGCCAGTGATCAATAAGGTCCATGGAACCTGACTCTGCCCTGATCTCATTGCAAAACTCCTGGCCCGTAGACCTTTGGGCTTCCCTTTACAGCTCTGCAAAGCCATGCCCTCGCTGGCTGAGCTCTACCTGAGAAAAATAAACACATTTAGCCGGCCCTGCCTCCATTCCCATTTACAGGACCTGAAAGTGGAGAGGTGGAGAGGTTCTATTTTCTGAGTGCGTGTGTGCGTGTGTGTGTGTGTGTGTGTGTCCGGCTGGGGACACGAGCAGCACAAGCAAAGGTTAAGAACGTGCCCACAGTACGCCTTTCAGAGGGCTCAGCCGGGGCTCGGGAGAAAGGCATCATCTTGTGCCCTCTGGGGGCTCAGAGGCTGCCATCTAACTCGGGGCAACACAGGAGGCGGCTACCCTGGGGCCCCAAACCATCTCGCCCCCGGGATCCCGGTCCTCGCAGCCCCGGCGGCCTCTCCCTCTCTGCTCCTTTGACAGGACTCCCGCCGCAGAAACGAAGTCTTCCCCATTAGCAACTCGCAAAGCGCTTCAGTCTCTTGCCCCAAACAGAACAGCAAGCCCAGCAAGCCCAGCAAGCCCAGCTGAACAGTCGGTTTCCCCTCCCCGAACTCGAAGGAAAGTTTCCCCCGTTTTAAAAAAGCGCGATTCTCAAATGAATCGAAAACACCCCTCCGGCTCCCGCGTGCTCCAGGCTCAGCGCCTCCAACCTGGAGCACAACCCCGGGCGCACGCGGTCCGGACGCCCCACCCTCCGCCAGCGGCCGCCTGTCACCCCGGGGGACGCCGACAGGGGGGTCGCCCTCTCGGCGGCCGCGGCGCTCGGCCGGAGCTCCCCTCCGCGGCCACGTTCGCCAAGACAAAAAGAGCCTGGGTTTGGAGAACGCGTCGCGCTGGCTCACCTCGGGGCCGCGCTCCCCCGGCCTCGCCGGCGGTCGCCGAGCCGCCAGCCGCCCCGCCGGGCGCCTCGGAGCATTGTTTGGAGAGTGAGTGCGCGCGGTGCGTGCCCGGCGGCGGGCGGGTGTCCTCTGCCGGGGCCGGGAGGCCGGGTGGCAGCTGCGAGCGCGGCTCCGCCCCCTCCGCCTCCGGTTACGCCGCGCGCCCAGGCCCCCGCCGCACCTCCGCAGCCCCCGCCGCCGCCCGCGCCCCCCCGCGCGCCCCCGCCCAGGCCCGCGTGCCTCGGGCTCCCCGCCGGCGGGCTGCTGCTCTCCCGCCCCGAGCGCTCCAACCTCGCCCCGCCCCGCCCCGCCCCTCCCTCGCCCACCCGCCCGGCCTCTCTCGGCGGGGAGGCCCCGCCCCTGGCCCGGGACTGGGCGCCTTCCGACCCGCGAGCCGAGCCCGCACCTGCGCCCGCCCCCGAGGCGGCGATCGGCGTTCGCAGCCTTCCTCTGACCACAGTGTCTGTGGAGGTATCGTAGGTGTCCTGCCTCCCTTCGTCCAGCCGGCTCTGCGAGACCCCGGGGCGGTTAAAGCCCGAGAGCTGCGGCGCGGGAACGAGAAAGCGAGAGGTCGGGAGTGGAATAGTGAGGTCGGGAGCCGAGCCGGGTCGCCCAAGCTGCGTGGGCACCGATATTGTCCATTACGGTGGCGGGGGAGGAGCGTGGGGCGCGAGGGAGCCGGACTGGGAATCCCGACGGCGGATTCCAGGTCCCGCTCAGTCCTGGGACGGAGCGTCAGGCACATTGCTTCACCCCCAGGAACTTTAGTTTTCTGGATGTAGAATGAAGGGTTGGACTGGAGAGAGCTGGTCCTCCACCTCGCCCGGACCGACATCCCGGTCCTCCGCGGGCCAATTTACACCTGGGTTTACAGTTTCCCCTATCTCACTCACAGAGATAGACTGAGTTCGAGATAGTCCCTGGGCTAAAAACTCTTGTCACGGAGAGTATGACAGCATACTACCTAGTCAGTCCCCTCCCTTCCTCCGGCTGCCTTATGACAGGCTCGCACCTTGACCTGGGTGTTTCCTCAGAGAGTTAGCGAGCGCCAGAGTCACCACCTTGAGCCTCCCTGGGTGGGGGCAATGTAGTGAAAGGGAATGGGAAGAAGACCCTGGAAAAACACCTCCTCTCTGCCCCTCCTGCTCCCCAGAGAGGTAACTCCGATTAGGTCCTCTGCCTTTCAGTCCACAGGGATGAGCCCCTGAGTGTCCGCCCAGCTGAGAGGAGGAAGATTGGTTTCCCTTGAGATTCCTGTGCTTTCCATGAGCTCTGGCAGTGACAGCGGGACTGAGGGGATGAGGAGGTAGGTGGAGGGGAGACAGGGAGAAGACCTGTTTTTGAGGTTTGGCTTGGGTGTGAGAAAAGGGGAAAGGTAGAGGGATATAAGGAATACTTCCTCATGCTCCAATGTCTGGATTTCTCCTTACTATGAATAGAATTTGGGGGAGGGGGGCTAACACTGGTTAAGTGCCTACCCTGTGCCAAGCCACCCCATGAGAGGGACATCATGCCCATTTTATAGGGAAGAAAGCTGACATGCAGAGGACCACATAATTTGCCAGGGCCCATCAGCTGAACAGTGGCAACACTGGGATCAGAAGCAACAACCAAAAAAAAAAAAAAAGAAGAAGCAACAACCGCACTGCTCCACTGGTGGACAATCCCAGTCTGCTGTGCGGCCCTCTCCGAGTCCTGGCAGTCCAGCCCTATTTTTCTTTCTTCTCAAAGTGGGAGGAAACCACATGAACAAACATGGAAGGAAAACTCTTGCTAGCCTCCATCAGCATCCAACAAAACAGAAGGGGCCAGGCCTTTCTTTACTAAGACCCGGTGGGGAGGAGGGTGTTGATAAGCAGATAGGTACAAAGTGGTCTGCACTGGAGAAATACAAAAATGGCATAAGGATGTGAGTGTGGTTTAGTTACAGTGGGAGATGGCGCACGCCTGGGATTCGAGAAGTTCCTGGTTCCCATGATTCAGGCTAGACGCGACTGTTCTTCCTCTGTAAGGCCTGGATGGGGACACCCACCTCACAGGATTGAGCATATAGAAGGCTTTCTTGTTCCCACTTGATCTTCCTCTCTTTACTTAATGTATCCTTAAGACACAGACAGGCTGAAGAAGTAATGATCAGAAGCAAAGGCAGCAGTGTGACAAGATTGGCAGTTATGTGGCATGGGACGGCAATTGAAGGGTTAATTTAGTCTTTCTGCGAAATAAACCATGTTCCCAAGTGTTTTGCTGTGCTCACACAAAATAAATGCGTATACTGTAGTTGCTGACATGTCATGTGCATCTTTTTATGCCAGCGACATGGCCTTAAAGATGGCTTCATCTTGCCTAATGAAAAGAATCAAAAAATACTTCAAAAGACCCACTTAGATCCACATAAAATACCCATTCTCTTATGCAGTGCTCCACCAGTGACTGTTAAGTATGTTATCTCCTCAGTAAAGCTGCGGTAAGCTTATGCATTTTAATAAACAATTCTTGCTCGAACTCCCAAACTGCATCCTGCAATGCAACGTCATTTGTGTATACACAGCGTTCTGCTTCTAGCTACTTATCAGTCCATTTCATGACACTTTTAACTGCGGGGCTCGGGTTCCCTGATACAGATCAGACCTTGTAGAAGAGCGAGTCGCTTCAGGGTTTTAGTCCATGAGCACCAGTCTGTTTAAGAGAGCAGTGAAATTGGGGGGAATTAGGACAAAGGCCGGGACAGGTAGTGCTTTGGGGGTAGGTAAGCTAGAGTTGTCTGAAATTAGAAAGGCAAAAAGGCAGAATGAGGAAGTGTCCACATTAAAATATGCTGAGAAGAGGCTAGATGGGGTATTGGAGGGGTTGGACAGTGGGAAGATTGGGCCAAAGTAATCCCATGCCTGATCTCTCTCCGGTCGGAGAATAGACCCCAAACAACAGAGAGGTGTCTCTCCCCTTAAAGGGAGAAAGGGGTTCAGTTTTAGTCAACAAACATTTATTGAGCGCCTTCTACTTATGAAGCACTGGATGAGGTCCTACGGGGAAAATAGTGAGCCGGAGATGATGCAGGGGCAGTGGGGGCTCAAAAAAGGAAAAGCCAGAAACCCAAAAAGTGGTTTCATGGAGCCAGGGGGCTTAAGAGGATGAGAAGGATTTCGATTTGTGGACAATGGGGACTTTCCAGACTGAGAGAATGGTATCCACAAAGGAATGGTCGTGGGAGAGGCGGGAGACTTTGCAGAGATTTCCCATCTGGTCTGGCTGGAGCGTGGCTATAGGAGACAAGGCTGAAACTGCAGTGTGGGACTGGCAGGAAGGAGGGAACCTACCCACAGGGGAGCATTGACTTTTCTGAGCAACTGAATGACGTCATCGAAGTTAGTTTTTCATCAGCCCTACCTGGATCTTCTATCCCAGATAGATTAGGAAGTGGGAGAGGAGGTCGGAGACAAGGAGACTGGCGTGGAGTTTCTATCTATGGTCCAGATGGGAGGTAAGGGGGCTGTGATAAAGGAGGCGGCAGTGGGAATGGAAAACAGGGATGTGGGATGGATGGTTTGGAAAGACATGAAGAGGGAGATCTGGGGACTGGCTACTTAGGAATTCACTGAGGGCAATAAGATATTTACCAATAATAGCTTACATTGCGGAGCCCTCGCTCTGTATCAGGCCCCGTGTGCTAAAGGGTTTGCATGCCTTTTCTCATATGAGGCTCACAGAAATTCCCAGGTAGGTGCTGCTATGGGGGAGGGGAAGGAATCAAAGATAACCAGCAGAATTTCAGCCTCCAGAGACTTGTAAACTAATGGTTTCGCTAGTACAACTAAGGAAGTCAGCGCCCTTCACTCTGTGGTCTCTTGAGTCTGCTGTGCGTGGCAGCCAACCGGGGAAGGAAGGTACCCTGCCAGCCGTGGCATGTGGAGCCAGAGAAAAAATGAAGGACGTTGGAGAAGAGATGATATGAAGAGGTGAAGCATTGGCAAACACGGTCATCTAGAAGAGGCCATGGAGAAAAGGAGCGTGGCCCCTCTCTGTGAGACTTTCTGAAACCCAGAGCCGTGTGACGAGGGAGAAGAGCTAGGGAGCAGGTGACGTGAAGGGAATTCAGGCTGCAGTGCATTGTGTGAGGTGGAGAGTGTCTGAGACCAGCTTAAACTCTTAGTTACTCTGTGTACAATGGCAGGAAGTTCCAATGGACCCCATGGAAGAAGGAAATCAGGGGGGAGGAAAATGGGACGGGAAAGGTGGGCTCCTCTGTAGGGCTGTCAGTCCAGAAAAGGGCATTTAACAGGGGGAGGAGGGCGGGCCACAGATGAGATAGGATGGAATCTCTGGAAGCCATGGGCAGGTGCCCAAAACCACCCCAGAGGGGATTGGACAGGGAAGAAGGGAAGGAAAAAGGTCTTCTGAAAATTTGCTGTGAGGAGCTCATCTGAGTTCTCTCTGCTGCTGGAGGCTGGTCTTCTCAGCGAGCCAGCCAAAGGTTGGTCTGGCAAGCATACACAGCCCCACTCCCCTCCTTCTTTCTCCCTAAGTGATAATCAGCTCTTTTGGTTGCCAACCCAACTTATCTCTTTCTTCTCTGAGCTGTGGAAATTCAAGTAATCTTATCGGTTAACCCCTGTCCTGTGATTATGGCATCACATCCTTGTGTCCAAGCTTCTTAAAAAAACCTTTTCCAATGTCCCATCCTCCCCCCGACTTTAATCCTAGGCAATTCTCCATGGATAAGACATTCTTAATAATTTACAGTATCATATTCCAAGCACTGAATAGATTTTTCCCCCAAACTGAAAGCTATTATTTAAATAACTGCTGGATGTCAGAATCTCAAACCACATGGGACTGAGAGCCAAGGGTTCAAGACTGTTATGATCTTCCTTTGTGCCCAAGTGCCACAGAGCTCAGATGTCAAGCATTAAAGAAGGAAAACACTTTCTTCTTTTCCTTTTATAGCATAAACACAGTTAGATATGCATTTGGTGATAGATACCTTATTGCAAACCTCATTTTTTTAAAAAAATGTTACTGTTATAGGTTGAATTGTGTTCTCCCACTCCCCCCGAAAAATAGATGGACGTCCTAACCCCAGTTTCTCAGAATGTGACCTTATTTGGAAGTAGGGTCTATAAAGAGGTAATCAAGTTAAAATAAGGTCATTAGGGTGGTCCCTAACCCAATGTGACTGGTGTCCTTATAAAAAGGAGGAAAGAGACAGACACCCAAAAAAGGAAGGCTGTTTGAAAACACAATGGGAGAAGAGGCCATGTGACTAAATTGATGCTTCTAGAAGCCCAACAAGGCCAAGAATTGCCAGCATACACCAGAAGCTAGAAGAGACAAGAGAAGGTTTTACACCAGAGCTATCAGAGAGAGCCTGGCTCTTGCCTCCACCTTGATCTCAGACTTCTAGCTTCCAGAACCTTGAGACAATACATTTCTGTTGTCTTAAGCCACCCAGTTTTTGGTACTTTGTTACAGCAGCCCTAGGAAAATAATACGGTTACTAAAATGAAAATGTGCCAATGAGTGATATACACTATTGCTTCTAGATGGAAGATAAAGATTTTTCAGAAATCAGCTCCAAAGAGCATGACATACAGGAGACATGTTAATTAATGTCCGCTAAGAATATAAGGCCAGTTTTCTGTAATAAGGTCAGCATGTCCCTTTGTTCAACCTGCCCTAGGAAGACAATGGTCATTCTTTCATTGTTAGCTCCCTCTTTCTCTGGTTTCAGGCCTCATGGTTAGAATTCCTGGTTCCTTACCTGTGCTAGCATTTGCATAGTTGAGAAACTCCTTACCTCCGCACCCAGACAGTATGAATTAAGATGTACCTCAAAGCCCACCAAAGGATTGTTCTGGGCGCACATACATTTCAGAGATGTCGTTAATGGACAGGACAGATCATCCAGGTCTAATCCTTCAGGGACAAATGGAGACGTTGAGGTCCTCAATGACTGACATGACTTGCCCAGGGTCTTCTGAGCCATTTCATAACCTTGTTCTTCTGAGCTTTCAAGGTTGTTTCATTTTAATGTGGACTCACTGTGAGTTAAGGGTGTGAAGATAAGAACTATTTGAGGAATTAATTCATGACTCCCACTGCTTGGCTTTCTGACTGAGCTGGAGCCAGGGTTGGAAAGAAGCAGAATATTTGACTTTAGGAAGAGTCACAAAGAAAAAACAAACCCATTTGAAAGATCTGCTTCGTTACCCTAAAGAAAACCTCTTAATGGTACAGCCACTTCGGAAAACAGTTTAACAGTTTCCTAAAAAGTTAACCAGAACTTTGTCTTATGGCCCAGCAATTCCCCTCCTAGACATCTACCTAAGAGAAATGAAACTAGGTACACACAAAAACTGGCACACAAATGTTCACACAGCATTATTCGTAAGAGCTAAAGAGTCCAAACAACCCAAATGCCCATCAACTGGTGAATGAATAAGCACATGGTCTGTCCATACAGTGAAATACTATTCAGTTATAAAACAATAAAACCCTGATACCCGTGACAACACGGATGAACCTCAAGAAGGTTATGCTAACCGAGAGAAGCCAGGCACAGAAGATTACCTAATGTGTGATTCCATTTATTTATTTATTTATTTTATTTTTCAAGATTTTATTTATTTATTTAATTGACAGAGAGAGGGACACAGCGAGAGAGGGAACACAAGCAGAGGGAGTAGGAGAGAGAGAAGCAGCCTTCCCGCCGAGCAGGGAGCCCGATGCGGGGCTCGGTCCCAGGACCCTGGGATCATGACCTGAGCCAAAGGCAGTTGCTTAACCAACTGAGCCACCCAGGCGCCCACGTGTGACTCCATTTATAGGAAATATCCAGGAGAAATAACTTGATAGAGACAGAAAGTTGATGTGCGGCTGCCTGGGGCAGGGAGTGGGAAGGGGGTCTGGGAGCGGAAACTAAGTGTCAGTGGCATGGGGGATCTTACTCCGATGATGAAAGTGTTCTACAACTGGATTGTGAATCATGATTGCACAACTTGAAAAATTGACTAAAATTGTTGAACTGTACACTTAAAAGGGTCAAACTTTATGGGATGTAAATTATACCTCAATGAAGTTGTTTATGAAAAGAGAAAGAATGGAATATGATTCAACCTTAAAAACGATGGGAATGGACACCTGCTACACCATGGATGAACCTTGAGGACGTTACGCCAAGTGGGATAAGCCAGTCACAAAAGGAAAATTGCTGTATGATACCATTTTATGTGAGGTCCCTAGAGTAGTCAAGTTCATGGAGAGAGCAAACAGAATGGTGGTTGCTGGGGGTGGGAGGAGCGTGAGTGGGGAATCACTGCTTAATGGGTGCAGTTTCTTTTGGGAAGACGAGAAAGTTCTGGAGACAGATGGTGATGATAGTTAGATAGCAATGTCAATGTACTTAATGCCATAGAACTGTACATTTTAAAAAGTAAAAATGGCATATTTTATGTTGTGCATATTTCATATAATTGAGAGAGAGATTGAGAGAAACACCTCTATTTCTGTAAGTGAACTGCCTATGTCTGAAAGATGAAACAGGTCTGAGAAGTCTCATGTTTTCTTTTTCTTTCTTTTTTTTTTTTAAGTAGGCTCCCACACCCAGCATGGAGCCCAACACGGGGCTCGAATTTACAAGCCCGAGATCAAGACCTGAACTGAGATCAAGGGTCAGATACCCAACTGACTGAGTCACCCAGGTGCCCCAAATCTCATGTTATCTCCAAGTCAATGAGCCTTAGTCATTCAAAAGACCATCAGTTTTTAAACTCCTGTAGGAAACACATCGATCCATAATTCTATAAAGTCACAGAAACTCCAGGCCTATTTGCCGCCTGATAAATCATGGATGAGAAAACATCACATGCTTTACCGTTCAACCATCCCACCGCTGAACATCCTTCTCCCCTTGTCTCCCCCAAGGCAGCTTCGGTTTTGCATTTTGCTAGGTCAGTAGGCTTCTGACTGTCTTGACCCCTGCGTTGTTTTTGTTGACTTCTACCGGAAGGCTTCTGTGTAACATTACCTCCGAGACCTAGTCATCATTTGCCAAAACCCAGCCATGTGAATGTCATTATATGGACTGTATCTAAGGGGTTTTTACTTACAAAGGTAAGCCAATGTTCTGAATCAAGTTTTCCCGAGGAATGTTCAATGGTAGAAGAAAAGACACCTTCCTATTTTTTTTATCTAAAAAAGAACACATCTTTTGCCATCTGTCGTAAAGTTTTATAAGCCTGTTGAAAAGCAAACTGTTTGCTTATTCACCCTTAAAGTGAGGTGGTCTTTTCTCTTTCCCTTCTTTTTTCCTTATGGTTCCCATAGGAAATATACCACAAAAGGATTGAAAGACAATCTTTTGGACACTTAGAGCATTTTGCTAATAACCAGCTTTGGCCCTTTCTAGGAGTAAAATCCCCCATTTTGATACAGCACAAGTGACTCTGGGGACATCTTACTTCTCTCCCTGGTCCACCACATGGTGAAACCAAAAATACTTTTACCCGCTTCCTCCTTTCATGTTTCTGAGAGCATGACCTGAGTGAAGGGACAGATGGTACCTGGTTTCTGTGCTGGGTGGGGTAGGGTGACATGGGGGAAGCAAATAAACCTTCCTTTCTAGGACCTGTAGATTCATGCCAGCTTCCTTCAATTTCAGGCCCACACTATGTAATTGACATAGATTGTCTAGAACCTATCTGTCCACCCCCAGAGCCTTCTCCAAACATTGGCCCTTACTAGCAAATTACTTCTCCCCAAGTCAGAATGTCCTAGAATTAGCATTCTCATGTGGGGAGGACTTGCATGGTCAGACAGTCAATAATCAAGTATAGAAGACTGGAGGGGGGGAAAAGTGGTTTATTTATTTGTTTAAACTCCCAGACAACATTGCCCACAATATTGCCCTTGCTGTACTTTGTGTGGAGTCAGGCTGATCTGCTTGTGGATTTACATCCCTAACTGGTTCTGACCTATCGAGAGGGTGCTAGAGAGGCTCCGGCAGGGATGCTTGGTGGAAAGTCCAGTGGTCACAGAAGGTAGCAGAGTCACCAAGCTTTGTCAGTGACCAATGAATGGGGGGAGGGGACCACCATATCTAGAAAGGGGGAGGGGAGCAAAACCTTCAACTAATTTACTGGAAAGCCCCACGCTTTGTTAAGGAGGCTTTAGGATAATAGCTCTTTTGACTGACTGTTCAGTATTTTTTCCCCTTTTAGAAGTGGCAGTGGTGGCTGGCAGGGAGAGACATGTGGAGAGAGGGGCAGGAAAGGGGTCAAAAGACACGTGATGGGGCTGATTAACAAGTAGGCTTTTTAAGCAGTGGCCAGGGGACACCTGCAGCTCTTCCAGACTTGCTGGCCCAGTAGGAGTTGTTTGAATGAGAAAACAGCTTCCAAAAAGATGTAGCACGAGAGCATAAAAGGGAAAAAGAAAAATGTGCATTTGTGAGATGAGGGAATTGTAGAGTTTTTACCTCTGATTCTTCTCAAAAGAAACCTTTTATTATCTAATATTCTCATCCGTAGGTCAAGGCTCACAAGATGAGGACTCATCACCAGGGCACGTTTCTGGTGTTTTGCTCCAAAAGGAATTTGCTTTCAAACAGACATGCATTCACTAATCTCTTTTCTTGAAAGAAAAGAAAAGAAAAAGAAAACCACAAACACACAATCTCTTCCAACTCAGCTGACTGAGTCCTAGTGGGGATGACCGCAGCATTCCCTTGCATGATCCCACAGAGCCAGTGTCCAGAAAGAAAATAAATGTGACTTTTCAAAACTGGCCATAGTGTTGCTTTGTTTGTAATTCAATGAAAGAACAGGCATTACAATGTTATTGTATGACAGAGGAGATAATACAGAGATCCACATCTTTTGGGCTGTAATACAGCCAGACCTCTGCTTGACTGATACTGATTGGCATCAGTATCTTGAGAAAGCCAGAAGGGGACAGTTCCTGATCTCCAAGGGGTTATCCTGAGTGTGGTGGCAGGTGGGGGTGGGGGAGCAAAAGGAAAAAAACCCCATACCTTCCATAGTTAACCAGCTTAGCCCAGATCTATACCAAATGGTTATGTCTCATATTAACTGATATTTCCTACAGTTAATAGAGGCTTCCTTGATAAATATCAATTGTGTGATCATATACATGAGATACCTATCTATCTATCTATTGTCTATCTATCTATCTATCTCTCCCTATTGAGATGCTATCTTGCCAGAGAAGGTAGCCACTTAAATTTGGTTTCAGCCAGACTTGGAAGGAATTAAATTATCATAAGCATTATCGTTGCCACCTTTGGAAAGCCTTTGCTGACTCTGGAAGCAGGATTGGGTGTTTCCTCTCGGTGCTTTCCCTAGCCTCAATTTCCTTGTCTGTAAACACAGTAAGTGGTACCTTCCTCAAGAGGTTGTTTGGAGAATTAAGCAAGCTATGTCAAATGCCTAGCTCAGAACCTGATGTCTGAGTACACTTGGTCTAGTATAACAAAGTGCCATAAACAACAAACATTTATTTCTCACAGTTCTGGAGGCTGGGAAGTCTAAGATCAAGACAGCTTCAACGTCTGGTGAGAGCCCCCTTCCTGATTCACAGAAGGCTGTCTTTTTGCTGTGTTCTCATATGGTGGAAGGAGTGAAGAAATCCTCTGGGGTCTACTTTATAAGGACAATAATCCCATTCAGGAGGGTTCCACTCTCATGACCTAATCACCTCCCAAAGACCCCACCGCCTAATACCATCCCCTTGCGGGTTAGGTTTCAATATATGAATTTGGGGGGGAACTGAACAATTAATCTACAGGACCTGGAATGTACTACACTCCATAAGTGGTGGGTGTTGTTAGAGCATGCATCAGAAAGTTAAATCCATTCACTCACTCATTCAGAACATTCTTACTGAGGTCATCCCCTGTGCCAGGCTCTAAGCAAGGCCCTGATGACACAGTGATGAGCTAAACAGATAGGTTTCTGGACTTTCTGAACTGGAGAGTATAGTGGGGAGTGGGGGGCATAGGGGTTTGGGCAATGACACAGCCAAACAGGACTCTGCGTTCTTTTTAATTATATTCCCTTCTTTACAATTTTTCTTATTGCAGTATCATTACCATATAATAATTATATTAGTTTCAGGTGTAAAGAGCGTGCATTTTTGGTGGCCGATTGTGACAGGTGTTGGAAGGAACAATACTCTGTAAGGTCACAGAGCAGGGGAACTCCACTGCCCAGGGAGTTAACGAGGTCTTCCCTATGATTGATATTGTGGCTGAGGTCGCAAGGGTGAAGCGGGACGCGGAAGCAGGATGTGGGTAAGGGTATCTGTTCTGTTGTGGTTTAATGTCATACTCTTGCAGGATCAGGATATTTATCGGTATGGATTTGGAAGAACTAAGTTCCAGGCCTTTTTGTGGCGTGTGAGCTGTTCCCTCTGGCATCACAGGGAATGCAGACAAAGCAAAGGACGGAGGTTAAGGGGTCTGCAGGAAAGACACCTGGAGGAGGATTATGGAGGCAAGTAGGAAAGCACCAGTAGGATCCTGGGGTAAACTCACAGAGCACTGGGCTGAGAGTCAGGAGAGCTGAATCCTGTTCCTGCCTAGGAATTCTAGTTTACAGATGAGAAAACTGGGATTCAAAAAGACTATGTAGTCACCCAGAATATACACCTAGTAGGTGGTGGAACACTTAGACTACAATCCAAGCCTTTTTATTCCAGGTCTTTCCTTAATAAAGCTCAATATTATGAGAGATCCCCATGGTATTTCCTTAACAGTGTAACAAAAAAGAAGAAGAAGGAGGAGGAGGAAGGGTAAGGTAAGGTAAGCAAGGAGAGGCAAGAGGGAAAAAAAGAGAGGCAGAGAGAAAGAAAGGATAAAAGAAAAGAAAGGAAAAAAATCTTAAATTTTATTTATGACTTTTCCACTTTGGAATATGTCCAATTTAATCATTTATAGAACCATTAAAATCCACATGAGAGTGATCACCAATTGAGGGTTTTGTCTCCATCTCATCCTAAGGGCAATCACTAGGAAAGAAACGGACTCCTCCACCGTATTATCATCATGGTTATTCCAGCCAATGCTTGGGTATCTGTGCCAAATGCAGGGCAAGCCGTGGAGACATGAACCCCGCAGAGAGTTCAAAACCATTCTGAGTCATTAGCTCCAATAAACTTGCAGCTCCCAAAGCAGCCAAGCTGGAGGTCTCTGCTGAACCTCATTCCCTTAACCTCTTCCCTGCTCTTATTCTGAGCCTAGAGGTTAAGAAATTGAAGAAAGCAGGGTGCCTGGGTGGCTCAGTTGGTTAAGCGACTGCCTTCGGCTCAGGTCATGATCCTGGAGTCCCGGGATCGAGTCCCTCATCGGGCTCCCTGCTCTGCGGGGAGCCTGCTTCTCCCTCCCCCATTCCCCCTGCTTGTGTTCCCTCTCTTGCTGTGTCTCTCTCTGTCAAATAAATAAATAAAAAATCTTAAAAAAAAAAAAGAAATTGAAGACAGCACACATGTCTACCCCCAGGGTAGACAGCAAGTTCAATCACCAAGTTGACATTAGCTTCTGGAGGCTAGGCAATTCCTCGCCCTTCCATTGCTTGCAACAAACCTTCTTTTGGCTGCTCCAGGCGTAGGGCAAATACACTTCTCCCAAAGGCCTTTTTGGCATTTCCTTATTCCCTTAGCCACAGTGACTGAAGATGCTGTTCTTCGTGCCCGTGTCTACTACAGCCACCCTCCCCTGCCAGGCACACTGTTTTCCTGTTTACACTTTTGTGAAAAATGTAAATGTGTTGTCCTTTAAGCATAACATCAAAGCCTCCAAGGTGTTTATTTTGTTTCTCTATTAGAAGAAAGGAAGCGTGATAAAAATTGTGCTTTGTGGTTCTCATGGCATTTAAATATTTCAAAAATAAGATATTAGTAAGAAACGTGTATCTCCTGCTCACACACACACACAAAAAAACCCAAAACACCTTAATTTGATAAAACGAATGTTTAAAAAAGAAGAATCTGGGGCGCTCGCTGGCTTGGTCGGTAGCGGATAGGACTCTTGATCTCAGAGTTGTGAGTTCGAGTCTCACATTGGGTGTAGAGATTAAATAAATAAATATATAAATAAATAAACTTTAAAAAAATTAAAAAGCAGAATTTGCTTTTTTTTTTTTTTGTGGAATAGGGACTCAGGAGTGACTTTGGAACTTCTTATTAGTATTATGTAGCAACAGCTCCTGGGCTCTCTGTGGTGTAGAAGGAGAAAGTAACTAAAATTGAGATACTCTAAGGTGACACTCCATACAAAAATAAATCATCTATGAAAACAGCATATTAATAGTACACTTATTTTTAACCAATGTTACAGTAAAGCAGAAAGATCTTCTCAACACTTATCCCAAATTCCATCATCCAAGACCTTTCAAGAGGAGTATCTAGAAATGTACAGACCAGAAAGTGCAATGGCTTCCCAAGACCATGAAGAGAGAATATAAGGCCAGTTCTTGTTATTTCAAAGAAAACCAGACCCTTTGTAAGCAGCAAATGACCCTATCTAGGGGATGAGGCCGTTAGAAAACATTTGTATTCAGAAATGTCATCTGTGTGTCATGGGATTCCCCAGTCTAAGACCTAAGTCAAGACTGGCTGCGTTGGGTTTTATCATTAGAGAGTAATCTCATGGACTTCAGAAAAGAAAAGATACTGTTGCCCTTTGTGATGCTAACACCAGATCAGGATACTGACACATCCCTAGTTTCTCTTAACAACCTATTGACTGTGTATAAACTGCGAGGTCGTATTTACACGTTTGAAATATATATATATATATATAATATATATATTTAGTCTGTACCTTTTAATTTTAACAAGTTCTATAAGGTTTCCAACTACTTTGCAAAGTAATACTTATTGTACTTCCTCCAAATGTTGTCAGTTTCTACCTCCAAAGGGTAATTCGACTCCCCCTTTGGGCTCCAGGGAAGCAGTTCATACTCTCTCACCCCACTGATTCCCTCAAATCTCTCTGGGTCTTCCCCTCAGCTTCCGTACCCTAGTTCACCGTCAACGTGCCTCCTTAAATCTGTCCTCAGTGATAGATGCATTCACCCTACTGATGAGTTTTTCATTCTGTATTTTTTATTTTAATCAGTTCTATCTATAAAGCTCTTTTCTCACCCTGCCAGCCCATCTAAATTCCATTCATCTTGCAAAGTTCATCTTGGGGTCATTGCCCCCCACACCTCCACCATGTCCTTTGGCTCTTAGCACAATCTACTGTGACCTCCGGTACCATTTACGTTGGTCCCCTTTCATCACTTCCAATGCCTCCTTCCTTTGTTCTTAACCATTTTACAAGTTTCTTTCTTGCCCTTGCCTTGGCAGTCACAGCCCAAAGGTCAGAAACCTTGATTTACACTCATTTCACATCCCTCTTCACCTGTAAGAGTGAGCTTGGCAAAGAAGAAGAGCCATATATGTGTCTAAGAGTCTTTGATGGTTTCCTTGCCAATCTTTGTCAAGAAAATATTTAGTCCAAGTCTGTCCTCTTTCCAAGTTTGTTCTCCACCAGGATCGTTCTCTTGCTGTCTATGCAAACAGGATACCTGAGAGAAAGGCAGAAGCTCATTATTTCTATATAAAGAAACAGAAAAGGAATTCAGTGGATTATCGTGCTGGTAGGTGAAGACCATGCAGTCTATAGAGCATCTACAGACTTCACTGAGGCATTTGACAAAGAATTCCATGATATCTTTGTGTGAAAGAGGGAAAAACAAATTGTGTTGAATCCAAGTCATTTCTGGATCCGGAAGCAGTTATCACTCATTCTAAGTTAATCCACTGGTCTTCTGGATTTTATACAGTGTATCAGTTTCATAGGCTTGTCCTGCCACATACAGCAGGGCCGACATTCAGGGTGCTGAGAAGAGCCTGGTTCTCTGCCTTGGTCAAGTCCACGACACCTGGTTCTCATCACTTTTCTGAGCCGGGGGCCCCACCTTTTCCTTGTGCAGTCTCTCATATTACAGGCTCGGTGTTAAGCCAGCCACAAAGTGGTGGGCTGCCAAAAAGTCAAGACAATCTTAGCCCCATTGCAACGGTGGGCGATGGGGTACTGGGCAGAGCTAAGGCCTAGCAGAACCAAGAGTCTGGACACTGTTGATAAGAAACAGTAAAAGTCTGGAAGCTGTAACCCCCAGAAAAGAGAATTTGATGCAAAGAGGGAGCATCAGGATTACATTTCATCTGTACATGACAGAAGGTAATATGGAAGTGGGCCTTTGTTTATTTGAAAGCTAGGACTAGTGAGGGTAAACCATAGGGAGGCTCAGTAAGTTTACAGACACCGACAGCAAGCTCCCCACATGGGTAGGATGTAAGGACTTGAGTTCAGATAATTAATCAAGATATTATGGAAGAGATTCCTGCATTGTATGGAACTAAAAAGTAGGTGTTCCCTAATGCTATATACAAATTACTCTAACTCCAAGTTTCTTTGAGTCTATTATGGTTTTCAGTTCACTTATGTCTTTCATGGGATATAGCACCTATAAACAAACAAGATTGCAACTTCAGATGTATAGATGAATCAAGATTTCATGCAAGGGCTGGATTTGGAAAGGGGGGTGTATGGGAAGGTTTGTCCAATATCAGCCGTGATATCTTCCTTGGAGTAGGTCTTTCTTGAGAACATGGTGGTTATGCAGTAGGCAATACTAATTCTGTTCCCTCCTTCACATCCAATATACCACTCAATACATTCACCAGATTTTAGGCATCCTAAAACCTCTAAAAGTTTGAAAAACACAGATCAGTTGCTTTAAATGTGTCCCGCCTTCTTTCCATGTCAATTTGCCATGGGTAAGAGTAGCAAATAATTAAACTTTGGGGGGATTATTCTTTGGAGAAAAAGTATCATTTGTTGAGTTATTTTCATACATACTATCACATTCATTCTCTAAAATAATTCTATAAGATAAGCATCATCATTCCAATTTTACAGTTGACAGCATTGGGGAAAGCAAGCAATTTACACAGGTTCACACAGCCATTAAGTTGTGGAGCTAGTATTTGAATCTCAGCCAGCCCCAGTCATATATCCTGCATATTTTTGAAAGATAGAAGGCAATGTTTAGAGATGTCCATTCCTTCTGAAAGGAATGGCTTGGCTTTACAAGGATACAGCAGCCTTTGCTTGGAGGTGGGGAGGGGGGGATCTCTGGCTTTGGCACTGGTGTGGACTTGACTCTCAGCTCTACCCTCTAAATAGCTGAGTGCCCTTCCGCAAGTTCATTAATTTCTCTAGGTCTCTATATCCTTGTTTGAAAAATGGGAGTGCTCACAGGGCTGTTTTTAATAATCAATGAAATAATACACGGAAAGCACCGAGCACAGTGTGAATACAGAAAGTAAGTTCCAGACATTGTGAAGAATATATATTCTTTTCACCTTATATCTCTCTACTTGGAAGGGAACGGGCAGGGGTCAAAAGACATCAGTGAAGAACTAAGTTATAGGGAAACACCAGAGGAGAGAGAGACAGGACAGGCAGATTGTTCCTTAGAAGTTAGACTTACTGATAACCGTAGCGCTCTTATTGGCTCTAATGGATTCCCTTTGTAAAAAGTAATCTTCTGTCGATGGTTCTGAGAGAGTCTTCCCAACTCTCCCTCAGTGCCGGCCACCGTGCTCTCACGTGCATCACCGCCTGACTTGCCCAGGTGAATGGTCTCATCTGGGGGAAGAAAAGAGCACACAGCTTAGAAAGGCAGCGATCTGAGTCACCAGGAGTCTTGGTGATCTTGTATTGTTCCGAGGACCTCAGAGCAAGGTGCAGACTGCAATCCCAATGCACCGCAGCAGGAACAAAGGATTTAGACACATTCCCCCTGTGGGAAGACCCCATTTTGCGGAGAAGAAAACAGAAACAAAACCCCAGCAAATGAGGGCTATGCTTGGCACCAGGAAAGGAAATCTTTATATTTCAGAGGTTGCTCAGTGGCTGGAGCCACTGCTCAATCAGTGGGAGGCGTTCCCTTCCACCTCTAAAGACCTAGCCGCTCCTATCTTTCCTCCAACACCCTCTTCCCACCGCTATCAAGCCTCTGATTTTACTTCCCCTCACTGTCTGACAGCGACTGGGATTTAATCATACTGTTTCTGCTAACAGTGCCTGCTTTTTCATCCAATTGCAACTTTGGCTGGCACTTAAAGTGACACATCCCTGTCCCTGAAGCCCCTTTGCTAACTTAGCTGGCACCCCACCCACCCCGCTTTTGTAGCCCTTCAAGGCAAATGAAAAACAGGTCTTTTTTTTTTTTTTTTTTTTTTGCCTCCCTGCTATACCTTCCTGAGCTGCAGTCCAGACACAGAAAGGGGGAAACCAAACTCACTGGGCTAAGTGTCCTTTTAGTGCCCTTATGAAGCCAGAGCGGGAAGGAGGCTCATCTTCCTGGGGGGATCATGCCTACAGTCTCTTCGTGCACTGAGAAGGTTAACACCGACTTGATGTTTTCCACCTTCAAAGAGATAGTGAGAGTGTTTGATAAATAAACCAATGCACTGGCAAATCTTGGCAGAAGCATTTAGAACTGGGTGGAGAATAGGGTTGGCCCTCGCTGCTCCCTTCCTCCTCCTTCTTCCTTCAGTGCCCCCCACCGCCGCCCCGAGTTCTGGGAGAGCATGAGAGCTTAGCAATTGCCATTCTTTCACAATTGCCACTCTGTATTTGCTGGGAATCCTTGTCTTTGGCTCTCTCCAGATGTTTGCATCATCCTACATCTTTTTCTTCGACGTCACATTTATTGAGGCATAATTTATATATAGTAAATTCATGCTTTTGAGGCGTTGCAATTCCACGAATGTTGACATACACAGTCCTGTGACCACCGCTACAATCAAGATATAGAATGGTTTCATCACCCCAAAAAGGTCATTCATGCCCCTTTGGGGTCAGCCCCTTCCTACCATTTCTGGCCCCTGGCAGTCGCTCTTCTGATTTCTGTCCCTAGAGTTTTGCCTTTTCCAGAATATCATATTAGGAGAATCATACCTTGTGTAGTATTTTGTACCTGGCTCCTTTCACTTAGTATAAGGCTTTTGAGATTTATCCATGTTGCCCCACGTAGTAGCGATTTGTTCTTTTTTCACTTCTCAGCAGTATTCCATTACATGGATATACTGCAATTTGTTTATCCATTCGCTAGTGGATGGATATTTGATTTATTTGCACGTTTTCATGGTTTTGAATAAAAATTGATTTCAAAAGGGTTTTTTTTTTTTGCAAGTTAAGTCAATATTGTTTATTAGTAACTTACCATAACTTACTCATATAGCAATTAGCAACTGTCCTTTTAGTCTGATGTGATATTAAGAAATCATCTTTTGCCTTTTCAGCAGAAGCATGCATTCTGAAATATGATCAGAACCATGGCAGGCTGGCCATGGGAACCTGTCCCAGACGTTCCAATAGGGAGCCCTCTTTCTGGACTTGTCACTCCAGGCCCACGACTCCACGGGGAGAGCAGAACATGGCTTCTTCTCTATATCTGAACAGGCAAACATACTGCTGGCCAAAGGGACTGAGAAGGTGGTGGCTGCAGATCCCCTAGTCCCTGTCACAACAAAGCTATGATGTGAATAATCATATGTGAACAGGTTTGCAACTTCACCCAGAGAAAACTAGGGACTCAACTTTAATTCTTCAAACTCTGCTACATATTAGAAAGTGCAAACCTGAGAAGCAAGGAGAAAAGCACCCATAAAGACATCAAAGTACCAAGATATGTTAAGTGCTGAATTATTATGGAGTGTATGCACTTAAAATGGAATTTGTCTTTTAGATACATTTGCCTCAAGCATCATAGTGTTGCAACATGCTGTGGTATCGGGTTGCAAAACTATCCCTGTTGAAACTTCTCTCTCTCTCCAACCTCCTTTTTTTTTCCAGAAGAAGTGGGGCAGGGAAGCAGAGAAAAGGGGGTAGGGGTTGGAGAAGGAAGTAGGAAACTTGAGTAATTATATATCACTTTTTATCTTAGAATCTCAAAAATTCTTTTCAGAATGAACTCACTTGCTGTGTTACCTGATTGCCTGGACATGGAGAGCTAGGGAGGAACTAGAGTGGATTTTTGTGGAGAACCACAACATGGTGGTTAATTTTATGTGTCAACTTGGCTGGGCCATGGGTTGCCCAGATATTTGGTCAAACATTATTCTGGATGTTTCTGTGAAAATATTTTTGGGATGAGATTAACATTTAAATCTGTGAACTTCAAATAAAGTGGGTTACTTCCATAACGTGGGTGGGCCTTGTCCAGTCAGTTGAAGGCCTGAAGAGAGCAAAACCTTGACCTCAGGAACAAGAAGAAATTCTGCCAGCCAACTGCCTTTGGACTTGAACTGCAACTTTCCCCTGGGTTTCCAGCTGGCCCTGCAGATGCTGAATTTATCACCCCTCCACAATTACATGAGCCAATTCCTTAAAATCTCTCTCTCCCCCTGACCCGTCACACACATATACACACACATATATGTATCCTCTTGGTTCTCTGGAGAACCTTGACTAATATACACCGCAAGTCAGTAGCAGATGGAGTGCAGTGGCTGATGACAAAGCCAATTATCTGTCTTCAAATGAAAACTCTGCCAATCATCAGCTGTGGGCTCAGTCTCCTTATCTGGGTGACAATTCTACCTACCTTATGGAAACGTGAAGGAGCAAGGGCTCTGGGAACCTAGCTGCAATTATCATTATAATTAATATCTGAGTCCAAGTGGCACTTCTCTCAAAATTGGCCCACATTATCAAAGAAGTGTATTGCTTCTAGAAACCCTGAAAATAACAGTGTTCAAAAGTTTTGGGGGGACCGAACAGTTACATCTAGTTAAGCATTGCTATCAAGATTTATCTACTTGTTATCGAGTATTCAAAATGCATCAATCACCCTGCAAAGAGTTTTACCTAATGTAATCGTCCAAATACACAATAAGCATTGTTATCCCAATTTTATTGGTGAGGAAACAAGCAGGTTGGTGAAGAACCTTATCTGAGGTCACACAACAAGATAATAGCGCAGCTCTTAGGGGACTTGTAGCCACAACATCAAACCAAAAGCAGACACACACACACACACGCACACACACACATGCATGCACATACACATAAACTCCTAAAGAATCACAAAACTTGCACAGCTGGGAAAATATTAAAGACAATTTATTCCAACCCTCCCCCAAGCCGTAAATCTCTTATCTAGCATCCACTTAAACAAGCACTGAGCCTCTGCTGAATATTTTCTGCCCAGGAACCCAATGGCTACTGAGACAACTCTTTATATTTATGGACAGTTCTAAATGCATCATGTTCCGTTGCTTTGTTTGTTTCCTATACAAGCCCAATCTATTTACCAATGTCTTCTCCCCTTTGGTCCAATCCTGTAGCTGGGAGCCAGGCAAGCTATTTGCACACAGGCATGTATTTCCCTTGTCCAGTTCATCTTAATTTGAACGATCTATGTGGCAGAGCACTTTTGCAATATTAACTAGTTTTGTTAGTGTGTTTGCTTCCAGCACATTTCTATATACCTGCCCTTGTCCTTCCTTCATAAATCACCTAGGACATTCCTGCCCCTACTGCCTTGAGGAAGGAAAACAACAGAACACCGAGGACAGAGTCAATTCTGGAACACGGCAGAAAGAGCACTGTGTTAGAAGAACGGCCCCTGTAGCAAGGAGGAATGGGACACCGGCGTTCCTGATGACCAGGGCCAGGCAGGACAATGACGGGCCTCTCCGGGATGCCTCCCCAGATGGGCCAGATGAATCCCAGACTCCACCATGCCCTAGACACGATGATTGGGCACAAAAGGGCAACTGCTGTTGACTGGGTTAAAGCTCCTACCACTGGTAAAGGTATGAAACAAAATTTTAGTTGGGTTATAGAAAAATCTTGTTACATTCCTTGCTCAACTGAGTGTATAGAATGAGATCTACATCGGCTTTTATCCAGCCCTGAAAAGAAACTAGAGAAAATGATTCTTTGTTTTGAGACTAGTCCTATCCCTGGAAGGGTCTGGATATAAGGGTGGGAAATCATGGTCCCAAGGAAATACCCCGAGAGTCCCAGGCATGTACTTTTATCTTCTATTGGTTCCTCAACTCATTCTTTCCAGTTGCCAATATTCCTTCAAAAAGCATTTAGTAAGTGCTTGGTGCATGCTAGCCAATGTGCTAATCATTGGAAAATCAAAGACAAGGGAGCCCTTGTTACCAGGAGGAAAACTAAACCGTGAGCAAGCACAACTGAATGACAATATTACATTGGTTTAAAAACATGTAAGAAGGTCTGTTTCCCTTCCTCTGCAGACCTGCTTAAAGCAATTACCTGCATTTTTATCCTTCGAAGTGACTATTAGGTAACCAAGGTGCTACTGAATCTATCTCTTGAAGCTTGTGAGACCCTGAAAAAGTCAGTCAGGGGTAGAAATTCTAAGGAGCTGAACTTTATAATGGTCAGAATCACCCTGTGGGGTGTAACTCTCCTCATAGTTCATAGGCAGGCAGGCAAGGTAGCGCTGGGTTTTCTTGCTGATGACTGTGGCCTTTTCCAGGACAATGTAAATGCAGGAGATAGGTACCATCATCGAGCAGTGGTACTCGGGGCTTGACACATATTATTTGATTTAATCCTCACAGCAAACAATGAAATAAGTATCATAATATCATAACTGGTATTATTGATAAGGAAATAAAGGCTTAGAAGGTAAAGTAACATGCCTAGTGTCACACAGGTAATTAGGGGCAGGGCAAAAAGTCAAATCCGGGTCTGATCCAGAACAAAATCATTAACCTACTATATATTACGGCACCTTAAAAAAATGCATAACAGGCATTTTAAAAGCCAAAGAGTTAAAAATATTTTTTATATTTCAGCCGTGTCATCAGCTCTAATAGGAATCAGCAAACCCTGCACCTGTTTTTGTAAATAAAGTTTTATTGAAATACAGCCATGAGCATGAACGTGTGCCCATTTGTTTACACATGTCCTATGGCTACTTTCATGCTACCGTGGCAGAGTTGAGTAGTTGTGCAAGAGTCAGGACAGCCTTTGGTCCTGAAAATATTTACCATCTGGCTCATTCTAGAAAACGTTTGCTGACCTATGATACAGAGAAATCTGACAGTAATATCCCATGTAATTTGACCAGGTCATGTTCTCTTTGATCAGGAAGCCCTATCTTCCACATTTATCTTGAAGTTGGTCTCCTTGTACTAGATTTAAAGGATTTGAGGGCCATCAGACGATCTTGCTAGGTCTCTGTAACCCAGCTTACCATATTTGAGCACAAGTTAGTCTTCCTGTGTAGTATCCTTCTGGATCTATTATGAGTGCCAAAATCATGAGTGACAGACTTCTCAAGGATCTCATTTTTTATTAGTTTGGGAATTAGTAATATGGCCCAACCACCTTTGAGAGAAGGACAAAAATAATTACTTTAAAACTTGGAACATTATCTGGGTTGGGGAGCAACAAAGTGAGTGATTCTACTGGGATCATCTCTTTTGAATTTGCACAAGTCATGGTGTGCCAAGAAAATTACTCTCAAAAGCAAAGGAAACGTGTCTAGGGTGTCTGTTACCCTCTTTTACAAAACAGTGTTTATGCCATATGCAGAGATACGTCTCCACACATATGTAAACACACACACACACACACACATTTCAGGCACACCAGTTGAGTTTTTTTGTTTTTTGTTTTTTGTTTTTTTTCATTCCTCCATTGCTTCCAAGAGACCAGAGTTAGCCCCGTCTTCATTCTATGGTTTTTCTGTTCCACTCCGAGACTGACTATATTTGCCTTGGCCTTTTCCTCTTGTGCTGAATCCACACTGATGATCTCAGAGCGTGTTGCATTCAGTCTTGCAACTCATTCTCCTCCCCAGCAATTTCCCATCACCCCTCCTCATCCCCATTCTCACGGCTCTTTAGATTGGTTTCCTGGACAAACGTCCAGGCAGTGACTAGGAGGACAGTCACGCACCGCTCGAGTAATGACACCATAAGGCAGCTTCAGGAGGTGCCCATCCGCCCCGAGGGTGGTGCCTGCTGTAAAGACCTGACAGGAACTGGGGGAGGAGGGGTGGGGATGGGAAGAGCTAGTTATCCTGGCACAAGGGATATTTCCTGGCAGTCATGGTATCTGATTAGGATCTTCAAGAATGAGTAACAGCTGTTCCCAGGGAAGTGAAGAGGAACCATACCGAAGGGCAGGGAAGAGTCCGGACAGAGGGATGCGCGGCGTCACGTGTTGCCGAGAGCCCTACCTCCGATTGAGCGCCTGGCTCGCCCCGCAGCCCCCGGCTACAGGTGCGGACGCTGGCTCGGCGAGATCAAGGAAGCCATCCCCGAGACTGAGAGAGGGCCTTCTGACTTTGGAAGCCAGGGCCTTCTGACCTCTGTTCAGTTCGCCCTGCTCTCTGCGTCTTCTTCCGCTGGCGGTGCCTTATGGTGGGCGACCTGCGGTCAGCGTCTCCCGCCACGTGCGGGGTGCGCTCACCCTGCGTGATGCCGAATTCCCTTTTTCTGGGCCAGACGAGGGGCAAGATCAGCCCTGAATCAACCAACTGCCCTCGGGACTTCCCTACTTAGCGAAACCACTGTTGACAAACCGACACTGCGCGCGGACTCGACACCACCGTTTATCCAAGCCGGGGAATATACTAAGCACGTTGTGTAAGTAACAGCGTCTTTCTTTCCAGAAATCGTTGGCTCCGGAAGAGAGAGTTCAGATGTCGGCCCGGTTGTTTCATAAACATCTTGGAGCAAGATTCATGCGGGCAGAGTTTCTGTGGCATCTGATCTAGGCGTGAGACAGCGCCCAGTGGGGCATGTATGATTCACGCGTGAATACTTTTTCCCTCTTGCGTTCGCACGCTTCGAGATTTCCCTTTGCTGAATTAAATAACAGACAAGAATTTTAATAAAACGCCTCCTGAAGAAAACCTTCAGAGAGTCGACTTTGAACTTTGATCTTTGGAAGAGGGGGCTGATTCAGAGTCTCAGAGCTCACATGTCCGTGTTCAGATTTGCTGGTGGCTCTTGTCAAGCCTACATAATATGGTTTTGTGTGGCAACATGGGCACGGCCTTACACGGCAGTGTGACACGGATGCATGATATTCAGCACATTTTGGAGCAGAACCATGACACTAAGACCCTTCTGACAGTCTCCCATTTTGCCCCTTGTGGCATTACAATGGGGGCATTGTTTCTCCAAGACAGTCATGAGACCAGCACTATCAGATTATGGCTTGATAACTATTTATCACTTTGGGTTGATGTAAAAACCAGGCATTTCTAATCACTCACAGCTTAGAAAGGCCACAACGCTATCAGAGAAGAACGTTTTAAAAGGAATATTGAAAAAATTATTTCACAAACTTTTTAAACCCTTAAAGAAATCTGGCTTCCCTCTCAAATATTTGGCTAACTAATACACGAAGCAGTTAAATGTGATCACTTTTTTTTTCCATTGCCACTTTTTATTTTATTGTGTTATGTTAATCAGCATACATTACATCATTAGTTTTTGATGGAGTGTTCCATGATTCATTGTTTGCGTATAACACCCAGTGCTCCATGCAGTACGTGCCCTCTTTAATACCCATCACCGGGCTAACCCGTCCCCCCACCACTCTCCCACCTTGAACCCTCAGTTTGTTTCTCAGAGTCCATAGTCTCTCATGGTTCATCTCCCCCTCCGATTCCCCCCCTTCACTTTTCCCTTCCTGCTACCTTCTTCTTCTTCTTTTTCTTCTCCTCCTCCTTCTCCTTCTTCTTCTTCTTCTTCTTCTTCTTCTTCTTCTTCTTCTTCTTCTTCTTCTTCTTCTTCTTCTCCTTCTTCTTCTTTTAAGCATATAATGTATTATTTGTTTCAGAGGTACAGGTCTGTGATTCAACAGTCTTACACAATTCACAGCGCTCACCAAAGCACATACCCTCCCCAATGTCTATCACCCAGCCACCCCATCCCTCCCACCCCACCCCCCACTCCAACAACCCTGTTTGATTCCTGCGATTAAGAATTCCTCATATCAGTGAGATCATGATACATGTCTTTCTCTTTTTGACTTATTTCACTCAACAAAGTACCCTCCAGTTCCATCCACGTCGTTGCAATGGCAAGATCTCATTCCTTTTGATGGCTGCATATATTCCATTGCATATATATACCACATCTTCTTTAAAATGTGATCACTTTTCTAAATGCCTTATGTTTTATGTATTTAATTTGGGGAGGGCCAGAGGACAGAAAGAATGTCACTGTTCCTTCCAGGATTTATCACAAACACCTTGTTGTTGTTATTGTTGTGTTGTTGTTTTTTACTTCTAGGAGGTTTTACAAAGAAAAGTCGGGACAGGATAAGAGGGAAGGTTTGGCTGATTCCATTACATCTGATGCATTTGTCAATTGATTGAAATGATCGGATTTCAGATGTACCTCAGGGCAAAGGACGCAATCCCCTGAAAGTGATTTAGCCAAGTGTCAGGTGAGGGAAGGGATGGCTTCCCCCCCATTCCCGATCCTGAGCAACAGTAACTGAGTTAACAGTAACAGGACTTCCCCCACCCTGAGGAATAGGCTTCTGTCCTGTGTTGCCCTCATAAGCATCCTTTGCACACCTCTAGCCTAATACTCATTTAATGAGGATTAATTGTCTGTCTACCCATCATCTGCTTCTCTTACTGGACTGTGAGCTCCTTGATACCAACCATATGTTATTTAAAATGTTTTCCCCAGGGGCGTCTGGGTGGCTCAGTCAGTTAAGCACCTGCCTTCGGCTCAGTCATGATCCTGGGGTCCTGGGATCGAGCCCCACTTCGGGCTCCCTACTCAGTGAGGAGTCTGCTTCTCCCTCTCCCTCTTCCTCTCCCCACCACTCGTGCTCTCTCTCTCAAAGAAATAAATAAAATCTCTAAAAAATAATAAAAATAAATAAAATAAAATGTTTTCCCCAGGGCACCTAGGCAGCTCAGTCAGTTAAGCGTCTGACTTCGACTCATGTCATGATCTCAGCATCCTGGGATCGAGCCCCTTGTTCCCCATGTCAGACTCCCTGCTCAGTGGGGAGTCTGCTTCTCCCTCTCCCTCTACCCCTCCCCCTGCTTGTGCTCTCTCCCTCTCTCTCAAAGAAATAAATAAAATCTTTAAAAAATTAAGTAAATAAAATAAAATGTTTTCCCAAATCCTGGCCAGAGTAGATGCTCAGTAAACATTTTGGAGGAGGGAAGGAAGGAAGGAAGGAAGGAAAGGAGGGAAATGAGGGAGGGAATGAAGGGAGGGAGGAAGAAAGGGAAAAAAGTTCACTTATAATGTCTAAAAAGGTATTGGACAAAGTAGAACATGTGTTTAGTTTGAGGAGCCATTTTATTAAGAACCAGTTATGATTTGCTCAAAATTAAAACACAAGTTATAATTTAACAGGTACTATGGGCCTTACGTAATGAGAAATAAACGCAATACATTTTGAAAGGCTTTCGAGTACTAAATATAAACTAAACTGATGAGATTTTTCATCCTTAAGAATTACCCGGGATATGAGCTTTTCAAAGAGCAAAAGGTAAAAAGAGGGAGATTGCTGAAATGAGGCCAAGTGGACTATTTGCATAAATATTAGTCACTACAAACTTCCAAAGGATTTTAAAAGTGAACAAAGAAATATTTCTAAAATAAATCAACTTTTTTTTATCATCCTTATGTATTATGAAAACAAACTATTTTAGTAAGTCTTACCGATGAGTGGTTGATTCAATTCTTTGTCAATGAAGTCTTTTTTTTTCAACATGGATAATGTAAATATGTTAGTTAATCATTAGAGACGCTCCAGTCTTCATCTTTGTTCCACTCCTTAAACAAGGAGATTGTAAATCCTTGAAGTTTCCTTGGCATTATCTTAGGTAAAGTCCAAAGTTTAAGGTAGTGTTTTACACCATAAACCATGCTACCAAAGTACCCCTAACGGCAAGGAGTCAAAGGACACCTTGACATTCTGGAATATTCTTTACTCAGCCTGCCTTCAACCTATTTCTTTAAAGATTCGTCATCTTGGCCCTTTACCCCATGACCTATCTAGATTTTTTAAATATATATGTATTTTTTATTTCAGAACAGTTTAGATTAGAACACTTAAAGCTATGGTACAGAGAATTTCCATATACTCTGTACCCAGTTTCCCCTATTATGAGCACCTTACATTATATTAGGAAGTTCATCTGTTATAATTAATGAACCAATATGGATACATTATGATTAACTAAAGTCCTAGCTTACTCAGATTTCCTTAAGTTTTATCTAATATTCTTTTCTGTTTCAGCATCTGTCCAGGATATCACATGACATTCCGTTGTCAAATTTTCTTAGACTCGCATTGGCTATAACAGTTCCTCAGATCTTCTTTGGATGATTTTGACTCAGATCTTCCCTCAATCGGGGTCTGTCTGATGTTTTCCTCTTGGTTAGACAGGGGTTATGGGTTTTTAGCAGAAGATCACAGATAAAGGGCACCTCCCATCACATCATATCAAGAGAACATACTAATCAATATGACATCACTGTTGCTGTTGACCTTGATCTCCTAGCTGAGGTGGTGTTTATCAGTTTTCTCCACTTCAAAGTTATTTTTCTCCCCTCCCTTGCATACTGTCCTCTCTGCAAGGAAGTTAGGAAGTTACTAAGCACAACCCGTATTTAAGAAGTGGACTGTCAAGCTCCACCTCCTGGAAGGCAGAGTACAGAAATTACTTGGAACTATTGAGATTTGTCTCTTTTTTGCAATTTATTTATTTAGTCATGTATTTATAGTAGCAATAGGCTTATGATTATTTATTTTTTCCTTTAGATTATAATCCAAGTCTACTTAATTTTGGTGCTCAAATTGTTCCCATTTTGGCTCTCATTAGGAGCTCTTTCAGGTGGTTCCTACCCCTATCATTGTGGGGTTTTGTTTTGGGGTTTCTTTTTCCTCTAGCTTTTTTTTTTTTTACCTTTCTGGCGCTTGAAGATACTCCAGGCTCACCATGTGTGTTTCCTGCCCTGCTCCTAGAATCAGCCATTTCTCCAAGGAGTCCTGCCTGGTCCCTTTCACTGGAGAATGCTCTAAGAGACCAAGATTCTAGGTGTGCTGGCTTCTGTGTCAACCTCCTCTCAGCTGACAGAGCAAGGAAAGAGATGTGTGTGTACTAACTCCTACATACACGTCTATAAATATCTGCACATCTATCTGTATCCGAAGTACATACAGATACATCTATACCCATATTCAGCTAAATGTAAGCTCATACAGTGTTATCCAATGTGAATCCATTAACACATGGATCATTCTAGCCTTCTCCCTTTGCTTATCTGTCAACTCTCATTCCAACAGTGAGAAAGCTGATTCCCATCACTCGTTATCCTTTTACTGATCTGTTCATTCCTGGTGTACACGTGCAGCAGGAACTATTGTTAATCTGTACCGCTGGGGAAAACAACGTGAACAACTAAGCACAAAGCTTATGCACAGTTTCTTTTGCCTTTGGTCTTAGAGACTCCGCTCATTTTGGAAGTTACTAAGCTCAGGACCCCCCCCCACCCCCCCCCCCCCCCAGCACACATCCCCTCGATGAAGTCGTTTCATGCATTTACATTCTGCATCCCATCCCTGGGATCCCTGATCTCCCAGATGACTTTTTTTTTTTTTAATTTGCATACATTCAGGTTCATGCTTAGCACAGATTTATTTTAATATTAAAATAATGTTTGGGGCGCCTGGGTGGCTCAGTCGGTTAAACAGCCGACTTTTTTTTTTTTTTTAAAGATTTTATTTATTTATTTGAGAGAGAGAATGAGAGAGAGCACACGAGAGGGGGGAGGGTCAGAAGGAGAAGCAGACTCCCTGCTGAGCAGGGAGCCTGATGCGGGACTCCAGGATCATGACCTGAGCCGAAGGCAGTCGCTTAACCAACTGAGCCACCCAGGCACCCGAGACAAAATTTTAAGATCTTTTTTCATCCACTTGGAACCCAGTTGCCATGTGAAATCCCAACCACTGTGAAGAGGCCACAACAAAAGAACCAAAGCACTTCAGGTCTACAGCTCCAGCTGAATGAAGCCTCCAAATGGCTAGAGCTCCAGCCAAGTCCATGTAGAACACAACCACCCAGCTGAGCCCTATCAACCTGAAGAATTTTAATACTTGTTTGAACCATTAAGTTTTAAGGTGGTTTGTTATGTCATGATGCACTAAATGGAGATTTATTTACTTTTTATTTATTTATTTTTTTTAAAGATTTTATTTATTTGACAGAGAGAAACACAGCGAGAGAGGGAACACAAGCAGAGGGAGAAAGGGAGAACCTTGGGATCATGACCTGAGCCGAAGGCAGATGCTTAATGATTGAGCCACCCAGGCGCCCTTTTTACTTTTTTTAATACTTTAATAGTAATCTCTATGCCCAGTATGGGGCCTGAACTCATGAGCCTGAAATCGAGTTGCATGCTCTACTGATGGAGCCAGCCAAGTGCCTCTCCATACAGAATTTAAAAAATCTAGTCACATAATTCATTCCTTTTAAGTACTCTTCGTTTTGTTTTTTTAACTCAGAAGGCAAAGGGTTACTACGCGATATTTTTTTTTTTTTAAAGATTTTATTTATTTATTTGACAGAGAGAGACACAGCGAGAGAGGGAACACAAGCAGGGGGAGTGGGAGAGGGAGAAGCAGGCTCCCCGCGGAGCAGAGAGCCCGATGCAGGGCTCGATCCCAGGACCCTGGGATCATGACCTGAGCCGAAGGCAGACACTTAACGACTGAGCCACCCAGGCATCCCAAGGGATACTACACGATTAAAGGAAAAACCATGCTTTCTTATTGTACTTTCTAAATTTAATTCAGAGTCTATTTCTGGACTTCCTTTTATCTGTTCTATTCATTGAGTAAGCTAGTCAGGTGCCAGTATCAATATTTTACTTTTTGTGACATTTTAATATCTGCTAGGTCTAGTTATCCTGTATGATTCTACTTTTTCACATTATGGTTATTCTTATTCTTCCATATGAATGTTACAATCAACTTGTGTAGTTACAAAAAAAGAATCCTGTTATTTTTATTGGAATTTTTATAAACTTACATTTTTCTTTAGGAGATTTATCTTTGGGGCACCTGGCTGGCTCAGCCGTTAAGCGTCTGCCTTCGGCTCGGGTCATGATCCCGGGGTCCTAGGATTGAGCCCCGCATCGGGCTCCCTGCTCGGCGGGAAGCCCGCCTCTCCCTCTCCCACTCCCCGTGCTCGCGTGTCCTCTCTCTCTGTCTCTCTGTCAAATAAATAAACAAAATCTTTTAAAAAAGGGAGATTTATCTTTATTAAACAGCCGACTCTTAATCTTAGCTCAGGTCTTGACCTCAGGGTTGTGAGTTCAAGCCCCTCACTGGGCTCCACAGTAAGTGTGGAGCCTACTTAAAAAGATAAAATAAAATAAGAAATAAGAATAAAATAAAATAAAAATGTTTTAAATTATGTAACAACCAGTGAAACTGACAAACCACAGAGATGTATTAATCCAACAGATATTTTCCAAGTGCCTCCCTTATGTTAGGCCTTGTAACAGTGTCTCTCTGCGGGGCTTTACCTTGTGGTTCCCTTGGAGGACCCCTGGTGTATCCCTGCGTAACCAGGGCGTAGGCAGAAGCACAGACCAAGGAAACTGGATTGTACTATTTATGGCCACGTCTCTAAAATTCTAGGATTCTTTAGATTCGTGGAACCCTATCTCCCTCAGTGGTTCCAGAATCTGCAAAAATAATCTATTTGGAGAATTGCATTTACATAAGGTTAGAATTGTTTTGTTTTGTTTTGCTTTGTTTTTTGTTTTTTGTTGTTTTTCTTACTGCTCCTTCGCTCTTAGTAAGAAAGTAATTTAAACGGCAGGGGAGAATAATAACTACCGAAGTCAACCACTGGCTTTTGTCTAACACAAATACCAGCCACACAACTTCAGTGATAATCCCCTTTGTCATTCTGGATGTGCTGAAAACAACAATTAAGTTGCTCTACACTTGCAAGTGATCTACTATATTGTTTTATGGGCTTTATTTGTTGCACCGGCCACATTATCTAAACAGCTAATGAAATGGCGAGTATAAAATTATGCCAGTAAAGGAAGGAAAGGCAATCATTGTTTGTGGCTCTTATCTTTGGGGATGGGGAAGAGGACTTGCTCGCATTAGCAAATTCACCGATGGATTAGCTTTCTTGAGAACATTAATGTTTTGTGAAGCTTTCCAACGTCACCTTGCCTAACTCCTAGGGTGACCCTCCACCTCATGGCTTGTCCCCAGTGGGGAAGGCTTCTTTCTACCACTGCCACAACGGCTTGAGGACTTGGTAGGAGCAACGCCCCGGTGGCGTTGTGTGATTGAGTGAAAAAGTAGGAACGATGACAAGCTTAACATTTACCTACTAAGACGCTGGGCTAGCTCTTTGGATGTGCAAAACTCTGCCCCTCTTTGGGGGTGGAGCCTCCGCTGTAGCAGGAGGACTCTTTGGCAGGATCTTTCAGCACATTAGTGACAGACCAGATGACTGCCTCTGTGCAAAGGGAAACTGGAACCCAGAGAAGGAAGGAGTCCCGGAGTAGATGCTTCAGCTTGGGATGCTACCAGGTGCTTAGCAATGCCAAGGAGATGTAACAACGGAACTCTATTATGGAGAGATAGAAAATGGCTTCCCCCCAAACTTTCCAGAGTATTACTGTCGTTGACTTTGTTGTCCACACATTTGCTTTTAAAAAATTAGGAGCGAGAACCAGCTTTGTCAGTAAAATCGAGTTCACTTGAACTTCTGTCCACTTGGGGCTGGAAGGAAGGAGTGAGACAAGGGATGACTGGGCAGGGATCTTGCAGCCTGGTCTGTGTCATCACCCGTAAGAGCCATGATTTGAGGTGACCTGTGCCAGCCACTGGGAGAGGTCCCATGGCTCCAGGGATTGCTGTGCCCACACTCTGAGGGGCGGGAGATGCCTGCTTAGAAGAAGGGTGGGATTTCCCCCAAAGAGAAGAAACCACGATCACTCCTCCCGGCAGAGGGGAAGGGTGAGTTTTGGACTGGCAAGGTAAGGTTCTTTTTTTTCTGGAAACTGGTTGGGCTTGGACTCTGAGGTGTGGGAAGGCTTATGGAACCTAAGCCAGGGTGCAGACTTTGGGTCTGAGCCTAAAATGCCAACAGTATACAGTTCTAGAAGCAGTTGTGAATTTCACTTAGCTTGTGACCAAGTCTTCTGATCTCCAGTGTACCATGTACCATGGGTAGGTGTACTATAGGGAATTAGGGAGAACCATGGCCTTCCTGTAGCCTGCAGAAAGAGATGCTTAAGATGACAGAGATGACTGGCCTAGAAGAGCTCTACATTTTTTTTTTTTTTTTTTTTTTGGTCACAGGGGAATTTTATCGGGAGAAAACATGGTCACACATGGCAGGCACACTTTCCCTCTCATTCTTGGTCTTACACACACACGCGCACACACACACACACTCATAGTCCAGTTCTCAGCCATAAGGGTGGGACTCTCCTCAATTCCTAAGACCCAGAGGCAGTAGGGGCAGGAGAGGGTCAAGGGGGTGAGCAGTGACCTGGTTCACAGGAGGGGGTCTCAGGGGAACAGGGTGCAGAGAGCAGTGGTGGGAACTCCCACCCCATACTAGTCTTCTCTGCGGGGGTGGGGGCAGGGCAGGGCAGGTGGCAGGAGATGCTCTGTTCTGGGGTTCCTCAGGAGCCACACCCCCTATTCCCCGGTGTTGTTGGCCATCCCCAGCAACAGGCTGTCTTGCAGTCACTGCATGATGAAGGTGCAGTCTTTGTAGGAGTCCTTGGTGAGGGTGTGCAGGTCAACCATGGCCTCGTCGAAGGTGGTGTTGGCCAGTGAGACAGCCTCCTCTGGGCTGTTGGTGATCTCACAGAAGAAGACCAAAAAGCTCCTCAGGGCCAGGCCCAGGCAGGTGGGGTTGGTGGGCAGCCACTTCCTTGCTGATGTCTATGGCTTCCTGGTAGGCCGACTGGGCAAGGTTGATGATATGGTTTTGGTCCTCACTCGTGACCACCTCAGCCAGGTAAGTGGTGTAGTCACCCTTCAATTTCAGGTGGAAGACCCAACTTTTAGCGTCACTGCTGTCCTCGATGAGGTGCTGTCCAGCAGAACTCTTCCGTCTCCGGGCCCTTCTCTTTGTAGCCCTCCTCATTGCTTTTCTGAGCAAGGCCCCTGCAGGCAGCGCTCTGGCCCCCCACCACATCCTCATAGGTCACTGAGAGAAGGATTCAATCTTCACGGGGTAGCTCCTCCCCTTTTCCATGGCGCGCTTCATGAAGGCTCTATCAGAGCTGCAGTCTTTTTTTTTTTTTTTTTAAGATTTTATTTATTTGAGAAAGAGAGAATGAGAGACAGAGAGCATGAGAGGGAGGAGGGTCAGAGGGAGAAGCAGACTCCCTGCTAAGCAGGGAGCCAGATGCGGGACTCGATCCAGGGACTCCAGGATCATGACCTGAGCCGAAGGCAGTCGCTTAACCAACTGAGCCACCCAGGCGCCCGCATATGAAGCCATTTCAAATGAAATGATAAAATTATAAATGTCATTATTAAACCAATTGTTTTTGTCCCAGGCAAGGCTATAAAAAGGGTCCAAATAGTTCACCCCTTTGAAGCAGATTCTAAGCGAGGGTAAATCTCTTAGTTGATGCCCACTCCATGACAAATAAAAAAAAAATAGGGTGGATCCAGATCTCCCCAGACACTTGGGAAAAAATAGAAGAATGAGAAATATCATAAGACTGCAACAGGGTTTATGTGATATTATTTTGGTTGTAGAATATAAAGAGGGCAAAATAACCCTTTTTTTTTTTACCTGTGAGTCTTTTTTTTTTTTTTTTTAAGATTTTATTTTTTTATTTGACAGCGAGAGAGGGAACACAAGCAGGGGGAGTGGGAGAGGGAGAGGCAGGCTTCCCGCCGAGCAGGGAGCCCAACGTGGGGCTCGATCCCAGGACCCCGGGATCATGACCTGAGCCGAAGGCAGTCGCTTAACCGACTGAGCCACCCAGGCGCCCTCAGAGCTGCACTCTTACAAGGGGCAGCAGCAGTAAGGACTGCAGGCCAAGAAACAAGAAATCAGCAAAACCCAAAACTTGTTCCTGAGAAAGTACATTTTGGCACCTTGAGAAGCCTCACACTAGCTGGGAGGCATGGGACGAGGATGTATGTGGGTGCCAGGGAGTGGGGACAGCATTCAGGTAACTAAACCTGGAGGGGCTCATGCATTAACATCTTGGGAGTGCAAAGAGTAATCTGTTTTCAGTTCAAGGTCATAGTTCAGTTCAAGGTCATAGTTTGGGATGCCAGGGACATAGAGGTCACACTCCATTTTCATCAGCTTCTTAACACTTTCCTATAAAATTTCTGCCGTGGAAGGTATGCTATTGCTCATCAGAAACAACTTCCATACTTAATTTGAAAACACAAGCATTTAAAAATAGAACAATATAGGGGCGCCTGGGTGGCTCTGTCGGTAAAGCATCTGCCTTCGGCTCAGGTCATGATCCCAGGGTCCTGGGATCAAGTCCCGCGTTGGGCTCCCTGCTCAGCAAGAAGTCTGCTTCTCCCTCTTCCACTCCTCCTGCTTGTGCTCACTCTCTCTCTGTCAAATAAATAAATAAAATCTTTAAAAAAATAGACCAATATATTAAATATTTTAAGATGATGGCAGTCTCCACAGAGCCCCTCGCGTATCTGTATTCATGGGCACACACAGTCCCTGTTCTCTCTCAAACATCCCCCGTGCAGGTGGAAGATTTATGTTCTTACAGTCTTAAAACGTTCAATGATAACTCACGCTACAGTAACAAAGGTAGTAAAATGTGTAGGTGGAAGCTTACCAAACATTTACAGAATACCGTACCGTTCATCAAGCGCTTTAAAAATATTTGATCTCATTTGAATAATACTTTTCTGCCACTGTACCGGGAGAGGTTTCTCTCTTTTTTATTTTGTTTTTAACCTAAGGTATGTATAACAGCTCATTTAAAAAGACGAGGCAGATGTTAGCTCTGACCAGCATTCTGGATTTAGCACACAAGGAGAACTATGTTCAATTTCCTTTTTTGGTATCACAGGACTTGATCTCTAAACAAATACATGAAGTGGGTCTCTAAACTCTGAGTGGAAGTAAGCTAATCACTGACATTCGAGACACTCTGCTACTTGACACACTTTCACAGTAAATGTCCAGCCACTCTACAAACTTGAGTTTCTCCTGTGGCGAAGAATCATCCCTTTAAGGGGCCCACACAGCTCTGTCGAGGTGTTTGGCGGCCTGCAACCTGTCTCCTCCTTTTTCGGTGTCCCTCAGGGTGCCCAGCTCAGAGATCGGCACAAAGGGAGTGGTTACTGTGTCTTTGCTGAACAGGGAAAAATAAGGTAATTGTCGCCAAAGGGGAACCCTGTCAGTCCCAGGTGTTTGCTAACAAGTGACAGATTGAATCCTCTTAACTACTAGGCGAGGTATTAATCATCACCCTACTCACACCTGGAGAAACTGAGGCTGTGATATACTGAGAAATACACATTTGGTCTTTGTCCTCAGTTCCTGGCACAGAACTCTAAAACTCTTGCAATTTCCTGAGTCAGAGGGGTGATAAGGGCATCTTTTGTTACAACATTTGGTCTTAGTCCTTGACTCCTGACACAAGAGTTTTAAGCTGTTGGGATCTCTGGAGTGATAGGAAATGTGTTTTGTATGCTAATGAGATGCCTGGTGGTAGGGGATCCCTAGATAGCTCCAGGAGGGGAGTGGGTCACCAGAAAGACCAAGACAGGATCAGAGGGTTGGAACTTTCATCCATACTCCTTGACTTCCGGGGGAGGGGAGGAGCTGGAGATGGAGGTAATCCCCAGGGGCTATGCTTTAATCAATCATGCCTAAGTAAAGAAGCCTCCATAAAGACCCTGAAGCTAGGCGGTGCCTGGGTGGCTCAGTCAGTTAAGCATCTGCCTTTGGTTCGGGTCATGATCCCAGGGTGCGGGAATCGAGTCCTGCATCGGACTCCTTGGGCTCCTTGCTCAGCGGGGGAGCCTGCTTCTTCCCCTGTTCATGCTCTCTCTGTGTCTTAAATAAATAAATAAAATTTAAAAAAAAAAATTCCTGAAACTATGTTTTGGGGGATGGGGGATAGTCAGAGAGCCTCCTGGTTGGCAAACACCTCAAAGTGCTGGGAGGGTGGTGAACCCGGAAAGGGCATAGAAGCTCCAGGCCTCTTACTCACATATCCTGCCCTCTGCATCTCTTCAATTTGGCTGTTCCCGAGTCGTATTCTTCATAGCAAAACAGTAGTGGCAAGTAATGTGACTTCTGAAGTTCTGTGAGCCACTCTAGCAAATTACAGAACCCAAGGAGGGGGGTGTGGAAATCCCCAATTTATAGCTAGTCAGTTAGAAGTATGGGAGGCCCCCAGGACCTGTACTTGCATCTAAAGCAGGGGGCAGCTCTGTGGGACTGAACCCTTAATCTGTGGGGTTTGCCACTGCCTCTGGGTAGCTAGTGTCAGAAATGAATGGAATTGTAGGACGCTCACTTGGTGTCTGGGAAGTTGGAGAATTGCTTGGTGCGGAAAACCCACATTTAGCGTCATACGTGTTATGAGTAAAAATGGCTTATAGAGGCTCAGAGGGGTTAGCTTATTTAACTGCACACAACCTGAGAGTGAGAGAGCTGGGATTTGAACCAAATGCCACGATGTCCCCTGTTTTATCTGTTTAACTACTGGAGCATTCATATTAACGCTAGCGCTGCCCAAACACGTATTTTGCAAGAAACCCCCAGAGTAGCACCTCAAAATGAACATTTTTGTAACCTTTACCAGAGCAAAACCAGCCTAAAGACACCCCTGATGTCACATTGAGTTTATATGACTGGAGCGCTGTATCTGGAAGTTAAGGCCTGATCCCGAGTTCCCTACGGACTAACAGTATTACTTCTCACAACATACATGGTCTCTCACTTTGGCTCATTTTCTTCTACCCTCTCAAAACATAAGCAACTCATTATCTGTGTGTTTGCTTCTGAGATAACAGGAAGCTTCTGGAGATCACATTGTTTGCTCCAGTGGGACCGGTTGGGAGAAAGGTAAGAGAAAGAGTTGAAGGGTCACTCCCACTAACAAAACTTCCACCACCACAACCACCCCCAGCATCATCGGTGACGTCACCACCCCCATCCGGTTCTCTTAGACGAAGACGGATGTGGTCGCTTTCTCCTCTGTAAGTGAATATCACATCTATGATTTTCCTTTCACTAAAAAGTTGTATCCCATAATTACCCGTGCCTTTCAAACTTCAGATATTTTAAACATGACTTAGACAGGGCACAGACTTTTAGTAAATAAAAGCAAATATCCAAGCCACATTAATGGCAGAGGTAGTTTAAAAATTTCCCTCTTTGATCACATTCTTCTCATTGTTTATTTGGAAGTGGTCAGCTTAAAAAATGTCTTTGAAGTAAGTTTGAATCTTTTTCCCGACTCATCCCCTTCGCACTGCTCAAAGCATATACACACACACTTGTTTCTATAGTAACATTTAGCTCTTGCTTATGGATTTATGTTACACACACACGAATGTCTCTCAATGCCTGGTTTTCAAGGTTCACGATTAATATACTGTATGCCTAATAAACCAGTGATCAGCCTGGCTCTCTTCATAGTAGCTTTTCACCTATAATGACCTGTAATATAAAACTATCCCTACGCTTAAAAACCATAGCTAATCAATAATGACTATTAAGATTAATTCCTTAACCTATTAGATTTTGAGCACCCAAACAGATATTGTCCTTTTCTGAATATCAATATGAAAGGTCTCTAAGAATCCATCTGAAACTAAGAATCCAAACTGAAATTTTAGGGTGGCAAACTCTCTCCTTTCAAAATGGATTTGATTTTTGAAAAAAGCCTCATTCAGAGGCAAGCTGTTGAGTAAAGGGAATAATCAAGCTGAGCTTTGGTTAGAAATAAGCTTTCTCTAAAATATAATGCAGTGATTCTCAGTGGGAAATAAAAATTCTGGGGATGCTGTGTTGGTGATGTATTTTGAAAACGCATTCACAGTTGGAAAATAGGAAAAGAAAATCCTGATTGCATTAAATAAACAACAAAAAATAAATTTCAAGTTCAAATTTAAACTTTCTTGGGTGATATATCAATGATATGGGCTTTAGGATAGAGAATAGTTGATGGTCTTTTTTTCACATTTCCAAAGATGTATACATTTAAAAAGGTTAAAAAAATATTGTAATAAGATTGTGTTTCTTGTGTGGCCCCTATCCTGACTTTAAAGACAATTCACAAAATAGGAGTCCAGAAATATTTTGAGAAATGGCAACTTCATTGAAATACAGCTATAGTCTTCTGGAGTAACTGTTTTGAAGGTTAATGCTCATTTTAATATTTTTTTATTTTATTATTATTTTTTTAAAGATTTTATTTATTTATTTGAGAAAGAGAGAATGAGAGACAGAGAGCATGAGAGGGAGGAGGGTCAGAGGGAGAAGCAGACTCCCCGCTGAGCAGGGAACCCGATGCGGGACTCGATCCTGGGACTCCAGGATCATGACCTGAGCCGAAGGCAGTCGCTTAACCAACTGAGCCACCCAGGCGCCCCTTAATATTTTTTTAAAGATTTTTTATTTATTTATTGGAGAGAGAAACAGAGCAGGAGTGGGGGGTGGGGCACAGAGGGAAAAGGAGAGCGAGGAGACTCCCTGATGAATGTGGACCCAGACTTCCAGACTCGGGCTCAATCCCAGGACCCTGAGATCATGACCTGAGTAGGAGTCAGACACTTAACCGACTGAGCCACCCATGCTCCCCTCATTTTAATATTAAAGTTCTAGTATTCTCGCTTAAAAATTAGATTAATACTTGATAATCATCTTGCTTATCCAGATGCTTCCTCCAAGAATTGAAGGGCTTTGCAGACTTTATTTTTATTTATTTATTTTTTATTAAGGCTTTGCAGACTTTAAAATAAAATTTCCACATTCTTTGTGAGAAAAGAGCAAGTCATGTAGTATCTCTTCATAAGGGTTCTCAGGTTCTCTGAAAATTTCATGTCCTAGAGAAATACCAATTGTAATTTACCATAGTTTGGGTGGTTTTTTGGGGGGTTTTTTTTTGGTTGGTGGTGTTTGGGGCCAAACTTAGTCCCAGGTGTTATGTTTGTAAAACTGAGCTCCTGCAACTTCGGTTGACCTACCTAAGTGCACTCATGCTTTCTTCTGAAGGAAAATGGCTCTTGCAAATCCTAACTAGCACCCCCAGGCTTTTTCCTGCCCAGACAGAATCACCTGGAATTATCAAGCACCATTAAAAAACAACAACAACAACACTGTGTTAAGCTGCTTCTGCTCTGTCTAATCAGAGAGGCAGGGTGGGCATCAAACGTGATGCCTTACTACCTCCAAAATGGAGACAGAAAGGTATTTCCTGCCCCGCACAAGTCCCCTGTTCTGGACATACAGGTTTTCCCAATGTCCATTTTCTTAGACAAGAAAGTAGCCAGTCCAGTGCAGGGTCTCCACAGACCACTGTCTCTAAATCTAAGACCCTTTGTTTCAGCACTGAGTGGCACATTTGTGTCGCCAGGCAGCTGTGCATTCATGGCGATCCATTGAAGTCAAATGTTGCGAAGGAATTCCCCGATGGGGCTCGGAACTTGATTCAGCTCTTTTTAGGGTCTCAGCTGCTGTCCTAACCAGTTCCATAGGATCTAGACGTTGCTCTCCTTCCTTCTATTGAGATAATTTGGGCAACGGGTATTCGATGGAATTTTAGTCTTTTTTTAGAGCACTATAGCTGCTTTAAAATAAACAAGTTCTTAGACTTCTTTCTACCGGCATGATAAAATGCAGTTGCTGCCTCCGGTTTGGGGGGGCCTTAGGAAATCATGGGAAAATCAACCAAAGTGCTGGAGAATCTTGTACGGCTATCGCTTTAGGAGTGAGTCAGAGAGTGAGCGTCACTTTGGATCCTCTTGCAGGGTGGTTTTCACGCTGGGCTCGGCTGAGCTGCACTGCGAGGCATGACTGTGGGGGGCAGGGGGATGGGGCACAGCCTACACAATTCCCTGGGGTGCTCATTAAGCCTTCGACTCCCAGATGTTCTGATCAGCCCATGTTTTATCCACTCCCAGGTGATTCTCACACATACTAAATACAGCTTGAGGAACACTGCTGACTCGGGTCCATAGATCTAGGAGTTGGAAATTGGGTTCTGGGCTGTCCCCACCCCCATTTTGAATTCATCTATTTTACGCACTGGAATCTCCTCTATGCTTTCATTTGAAGAAGCACTCCCATGACCAAAACCAAAACAAAAACAAAACCCTAAAAATCTTTAGAAATGATTACTCCGGCATAGATAAATACCCGAAAGACACCTTCTTGTGCTTATCTTCGCCGATGATTTCTTTCTGGTGAAAATGCAAATGAATGCGTAAGAAAGTGATTTTGTCCAGATAACTTCAGGACAGAGAAAGCCACTTAACTTCGTCTACTGCAAGGACACAGCTGTGTACCTCTAGCAACGGATTTGTACAACTCAGGAGTTCCTGAAGACCCCCGTGAATGTTAGCTTGGGTAGCTGAGATTAATGCTTTACCCTGAGTTGCACGCCCAGGACTATACCCACCCCCTTCCAGTCCTCAAATCTGACCTCCAGCTCAAGAGTTCCTCAATTCAGACAAAGTCTCAGAATGTGCCATATGCAAACGTGATTTTGGAATGCCTTCCACATGCTGGTTTTTAGGTCACACAGAATGAAGACATTAAGAACATGTTAATACGGCTGCTTGCAAGACAATTTTGCATTGTGGTTTTTGCTTTCCTAAATGCCTGAAGTAAGTCTTTCCTACTGTGTCACATTTAGCAAGCAATCTAGATGGCGGAAGGAACTAGGGGACTTTCAAATTTTAAAATCATCCAAAACTGATCTAACATTCCAATGAGTTTCGTAGGTTATAAAAACTCATTAATGTGATTCAGGTCAATTGGGTAGCATAAAAACTTCAAACCCATAAACTATGATACATAGTATATCACATATTGATTTATTAAGCACCTACTATAGACAAAGCTTATACCAAAAGTATTTCAAGGACTATAAAGGAAATAACATACTTCCATCAGGCCTTTAAGAAGTGTATAATCAAACAGGATGTAAGAGTAAAGGAGGAAATGCTCATACTACACTCTGCAGCAAATGCAAGGATTAGAGAGCTCCGTTATTATATATGAGAAAAGGGAAAGTCTGAGTGCTTTTTTAGATGTTTTACTCCCACAAAGGTGAAGTACACAGTTTAAAGATGGTACATTTTGCCATGGGTCCCTTGCTGTATTTGTGTGTGTGTGTGTGTGCGCTTTTGCACGCACGTGCACATGCATCTTTCTCTGGGTATTTGGTTCTGTATATAGTTTTTCTCCTGCTTTTATAGTCTTTAAAAGAAATCTTGCTTTTGAATGTATATGCACTAGAAAATTTTAAAGCTAACCCAGAAGCAATTACTGTTGTGAATTTCTGGGGCATCTTTCAGAGCTAGCCTACGAAAATACAAGCATAATGTATGCACATGTTTTTTTGTCCCTTCTTTTCTTTTTTTTAAGATTTTATTTATTTATTTATTTATTTGAGAGAGAGAATGAGATAGAGAGCATGAGAGGGGGGAGGGTCAGAGGGAGAAGCAGACTCCCTGCTGAGCAGGGAGCCCGATGCGGGACTCGATCCCGGGACTCCAGGATCATGACCTGAGCCGAAGGCAGTCGCTTAACCAACTGAGCCACCCAGGCGCCCTTGTCCCTTCTTTTTTTAAAAAAAACAATAAATAGTACACATGATACACACCATTTTTGCTTTTACCTTGGAGATTATTTCAAAGAAATACATACATAGCTACTGCATTTTTAAATGGCTGCATAGCATTCAATTATCTGAATTTTATTCATAGTATTTTACTCTCCATAATTGTTTTAACCAATTCTCTATTGATAGCCATTTATAATGTTTCCAATTTGTTGCTATTCTTGTAAATTCCTAGAAGTAGAATTGAGTATATGCATTGTATTCCTTTAATGGTTACCTTGCGAATTTTTTAAATGAATGTAAACTTAAAGTCTAAAATCAGTCAGCATCTTTACCATCCTCACAAACTATCCAATCTATAAGCACTTCAACTCCTCCTTACTTCTATACCATTGTTGTATTTTAGTTCTGTCTTTTTTTTTAACTCTGAAAGAATATATTATTATGATTGTTTCCCACATTATAAGTTTGCATATATGGACATTTTTACTAATTTCTTTACCATTTTTTCTTTCATCCTAGACCTCTTATCTGGGATTAGTTTCTTTCTATACAAAATGCTTATTTATAAGTTGTAGCAAAGGTCTGTTTCTTGGAAACTCTATTAGGTTTTATTTGTCTCAAAACAGCTTTATTCCATCCTCATATTTGACTGATAGTATGTAGATATAAAATTTTAGTTTTTGAGTTAACTTTTTTTGGGAATATTGAAAATATTATTCCACCATCTTCTGATTTTCATTGTTGCTGTTGAGAAGTCATTCGCCAACGTAGCTGTTGGAGAATACTTCTTTGCTCAGCTTTTCTTTCTGGCTGCTTTAAGATTATCTCATTACTTCACTTCTGCAGTTTGAGTATGATGGCTATAGTTGTAGATTTTTAAAACCTTAACTTTCTTTGAAAATGTCTTTCTTTTTAAATTTTTCTTTTCTTTTTTTATTGAAGTATAATTTACATCCAGTGTTATATTAGTTTCAGGTGTACAATATAATGATTCGACAATTCTATACATTACTCATCAAGGTAAGTGTACTCTTGATCCCCTTTATCTATTCACCACCTCCCCCAACCTCACCTCTGGCAATGACCAGTTTGTTCTCTGTATTTAAGAAACTGTTTTTTGTTTGTTTCTCTTTTTTCCCCTTTGTTTTGTTGTTTTGTTGTTTTGTTTCTTAAATTCCACAGATGAGTGATATCATATGGTAGTTGTCTTTCTCGGACCAACTTATTTCACTTAGCATAATACCCTCTAGGTTAATCCATGTTGTTGCAAATGGCAAGATCTCATTCTTTTTTATGGCTGAGTAATATCCCATTGTATATACACATGTATTCATCTTTTTAGTATGAGTATTGGAATCTTTCAACAGTAACAGAAAATTACGAGCCATTTTCAATTTGAATATTCCTCATCTCCATTTTCTTTATTATGTCCCTCCAAAATTCCAACTGTGATTTTATGATTCTACAACTCATTCTATAATATGAGGTTCTTAAATGACTTTTTAATTTTTTCCACCTCCTTTCTTTCTGTGCTGCATTCTGGGTAATTTCTGCTAAACTATTTTCCATTTCACTAAATTAGTCTTAAACTGTGTCTACTATGAATATTGGGTTTGACTTTAAATTGCTCTATTTTTTTTTTTTTAGACATTCTTTTGGAGTCTTTGAATCTTCTTGATTGATTTTACAATCTGTCATTCATGATCTTTTCATTTATGTGTTTCTTGTTATATTAACTATGGACTTATGTTCGCTAGAATTTTACCTGTAGTAATTTTTGAGGCCTTGGTTGAAGGTAAGTTCCTTCAAAAAGAATATGCATTTACTTCTACCTGGGCATTCCCAACTAAAGCCTACTTTAAAATTAACTGTAGGGCGCCTGGGTGGCTCAGTTGGTTAAGCGACTGCCTTTGGCTCAGGTCATGATCCTGGAGTCCCGGGATCGAGTCCCGCATCGGGCTCCCTGCTCAGCGGGGAGTCTGCTTCTCCCTCTGACCCTCCCCCCTCTCATGCTCTCTCTATCTCATTCTCTCTCTCAAATAAATAAATAAAATCTTTAAAAAAAAATAAAATTAACTGTAGATTTGAAGTACTGTGATTTTGGGCTGAAAATTCTCGTGAAAACTAGATTATCGTTATGAATTCTCAGGAGAAATATTTTTTTCCTTCAGCCCAGCTTCAAGGCTGAAAGAAACAAGTACATTTTAGCAGTCCTCTCTGTGGTTTCTGATTTGTCTGATGTTCCTAGATTGCTTGTAAGTTTTCCTTTCAGATTCTTGCCTTCAGCTGGGCTCAAGGATTTGTCTCATGTCTTACACATTGCATATTTGTTAAAAACAGGAGTTCAAAGTAATCAGGGTTTAATACATTACCCCAGAGCAAAAGCCAGATTCAGTGTTTAGTTACCTCTATGTATTTCTCCTGTTAATTAACTTTCACCCGCCATTGATTTTTTTTTTCCTTTCTAACTTGCTCTTGAATGCATTTAGAAAGAGGTTTATCTCTAAAAAATAAACAAAAATAGCATCTATCTTTGTTGTGTTCAGTGGAAAAGAAGATTATGCTGTCTCTTCAAAATTATGTCAAGGAACGGCAGGCTATAAAATTCTCAAGAGCTGAGCTTCAGTTTCTAATTACTTCTCACAGACACTTCAATTCTTGCCTCTCTGCAGCACATCCTAAAAGCACGATCGTGGGGGCAGTTACACTTCAGTATGCTGGGGAAGCCGGTGCCTATCTGAGGGGAAAGGAAGGGTCTATATTCCTGCTGCAGCAGGCGGCCTTCACTGGCCCTGCTTTTCCCGCTTGCCCAAGTTAGGGGGATGTTGTGTGAGTTTCTCCTACCACCAAATATTTCTGACACTACTGAAATTTGTTACCTAATACTAACTTTATGACCAGCTTTGAAGAAAGTATTAACTTTATGTTGAATGACTCTGTGTGTGTGTGTGTGTGTGTGTGTGTTTATAGAGTTCAGGGTTCAGGAATAATCTGGTGAGTGTTCCGAGAGTGTCTTAGTCAGCTGGGGCTGCCATAACACAATACCACAGACTGGGTGGCTTAAACAATACAAATTTATTTTCTCACAGCTCTGGAGGCTGAAAGTCCCAGATCAAGGCCTGACAGGGTTGGTTTCCGGTGAGGGCTCTCTTGGGCTTGCAGGTGGCTACCATCTTGCTTGTGCTCATATGGTCTTTCTTCAGTGTGAGCACACACACACACACGCACACACACCACACATACACACAGAAAGAGAGATCATGATCTCTCTTGTGTTCCCTCTTGTAAGGACACTAAACCTATCTAATCCAGTTGGATCAGAGCCACCACCTTAACTCAACCTTAACCTCTTCCTTAGAGGCCCCATCTCCAAATATAGCCACACTGGGGGTTAGAGTTATAACATACGAATTTGGGGGGACACAAACATTCAATTTACAACACAGAGTCTCTTCTGAATTCACTTGTATGAATGGAGAGGTTTAAGGGAGTATTACAGGTTATAATTTGAGGCAGTGACAGCCAATTTAAGATCTTTTGGAGGGCTTCGCTCTATGTGTAATTGTTTTGATACCCTACATCTGTGTGTGGATATGGACATGGATAATCTATCAGGAGAGAGAATAAAATGTTAGCGCTCTATTTATAATTATTTCATCTCATCCTTTTATAATTTATTTTGTGGTGTTTCATAATACATGGAATATATTGGTACCGTTTTACTTGCATGCAATTGACATAATCATAAGCATACTTAAGACAAGGAACATGTCTAGAAGAGCTACGGGTGGTACTCATCACAAAGGCTCAGAGAAACAAGATAGCTTTTTTCATGGTGTAAGCACCCATGGGCACAGTGAAGATATTAAAACTTGAGAATAGGTCACAAGAAAAAAGAATCATCAAAGAAATAGGGAAGTTTGATAGGAAGGAATGAAAAGGGTACACTGTGCCACCCCAGCACTAGAGGAAAGGAAATGGGAAATGAGAATGAAGAAAATACTGTTATTTTTATGTCCCACTATCTTTTAGCTGTCTGCTTTGTGTGCCCAACATATTCTTAATAATCACCCTGGTGGCATGACTCCAACTAATCACAAATGATAATCCTGTAAGTGTTTGCACTTGTAGGGTACAATAATTTTTTGCAGAGGGCTCTAAGTTGCTCACAGAGCTTATCTTGAGTCATCTATGTGTTTCGTTCAATGAAAAAATAATGTTTGGCCTTGACTCAAACATTCTTTCTGTTGCTTGATTAGGGGATTGAGAAGCAGAGTTAACTGCACCTCCATGATACTCTTGAGGCCCTGGAAAACCCATTAACTATTTTTTTGAGAAGGCATTTTAAAACTTAATGTGTTGAATTCCCTTCTGAAGAGGGAAAAACCAGTCAGGGGATTGGCTACCCTGCAGTAATGGGCTGGGAAGGAGTCCTCTATGGGCTGATAAAGAGGCCAAGAGCCTCAGTCCTTCCCTAACTGGCCCCCATGAGGCATGTAGAGTTTTATGTGTAGCCTCCAAATTGTCCAAAAATCAAAATGGCCACTTCTAATCTGTCCCTGCAAGTGGTCAGGGTTTGTGTCTCAGAGGCAAATGCACAAGGAACAAAGTCCTTGTTAGCACCAACATTTGCAGAGAACCTGGGGTGTATTGAAGGGAGGGGAAGATTTTCTGTCTCTTATGGTACCATAGAGAGACATCATGGATACGGGGGCTGGATGGGAGCAGGATGAGCCTAAATCAATTATTTTATTCTCTGGTAGGTGTTGAAGGTACAGAAATGAGTAAAGCAACGTCACTTCTAGGAAAAATTCACACACAGTAAAAGACTCAGTAATTTCCCTACAGTTTTCTTTCTTTCTTTCTTTCTTTTAAATTTATTTATTTGAGAGAGAGAGAGAACAAGTAGGGGGAGTGGCAGAGGGGGAGGAAGAAGCAGACTCCCCACTGAGCAGGGAACCCAATGCGGGGTTCGATCCGATCCCAGGACCCTAAATTATATATGCATTTGGATATATGCACTTGGTTTTCCTGGGGAGGTATTTCTTACTTGCCAAAAGGCCTGTGATCCCCCAAAATGTTAAGGATGTTTGTCCTAGAGGAATTAGAAGCCCACACGTGCTTTTTCTTGGGTACCTTTTCATTCAAAAAGGGTGTTAGTTCTTACATAGAATGGTCAAAGGCATGCAGAGCGAAATAGAAGGAATTGGCACACCTTTTTAGAGGCCAAGCCCTCTTACCCCACTGCTCAAAAGCTCCAGGCAGATGAGGGGAATGGCATCAATGGTATTGGGAGATTCTACTTTTAAAGACTTTTAAGCGTTTTCTTTTTGACATTCACTTGGATGACTGATAGATTTCTCATGAAAATCTAAATTTGTTAAATCCCAGCGTAAGCACTTCCAATCGAGAGAGAAGCCTCTATCATAATATTTTAAAACTTTTCTTCTTCTACACATCTTCAAGGAAGACAACTCCACGCTAAGGATAACATGTGTGGCAGGGCACCGATCTGTGAGAGCCTGTCATTGTAGCGGTTAAGGGCACAGACTCTGGAGCCCGACGGCCCGGGTTCAAGCCCCGGCTCCTACGATCTGACACTACTTCACCTCAGTTTCCTCATCTGTAAAATGGGAATCGAAATTGTGTCCGCCTCATTGGGTTGCTGTGATTTAATGAGCTAATGTATGTACAGTCCTTAGAGCAGTGCCTGGTTCATTGCAAAATGTTACATTCGTGTTTGCTAATATTCTTTTTTTTTTTTTTAAGATGTGTTTATTTATTTGAGAGAGAGAGAGAACACAGGCAGGGGGAGGGGCAGAGAGAGAGAGAGAGAGAATCTCCAGCAGACTCCCCACTGAGTGAAATACCCATCACGGGGCTCGTTCCCACAACCCTGAGTTCATGACCTGAGCCAAAATCAAGAGTCGGACCCTTAACAGACTGAGCCACACGGCACCCCTACTTTTGTGTTTGCTAACATTCTTAACATACTTTCCCCACCAGTTCCCTCTAATAGCTTACCCTTTCTCTTCATTCAGTAATTAGACTGCAGCGGGTGATCACTGACCAAGGGAAGGGATGTGACAGGAAAGATCAGAGGACAAAAAGTCTCTGTGGCCTATGAATTTCCTCAGGAAATTCTGAGGAAACAGAAACAAGACAGAGGTAAATAGACAGATATCAGATGAGAAGTAGGAAGGCGCCCCCGTTTACCCCCACATACACACTGGTTGTGAAAGGGTGTCGGAAACTGAGAGGAGAACCAGCTGGACCAGGGGAGTCATGAAAGCACAGAGCTGGTAGGTCTCTGAGGAAGGAGGCCATGAGCCCTGGTCCCCATGTCAAATGCTAGGGATGCTGGAACCTAAAACCAAACAAAAACAAAAACCAACCAACCAACAAAAAAACCTTCACACGTAAGTTATAGAATCTGAGAATAGAGCGGACCCATGTCCTATCTCTTTCAGGTTCCAGGGAATTGGCAATGACTATGGAGTGTAATTTGGCAGATGTGGCCTCAGCCAGCCTAGAGTCCCCGGGCCCCATCCTGGCCCCAACACGGTTTTTTGGCCCCCAAGAGCAGCACAGAGGATGTCAATGAGGCCACCTCAGCAACCACACGGGCGTGTGGTAATGTTAGATGAGATGGGGCTTCCCAGTGGGAACCAGAATGAACAGATGACACTGAGGATAAAGACCAGGTACGCCCTCACTCAGACACTGCATAAGCCCCAGGTGCTTATGATGCTGCACTAGGGAAAAGGGAAAGGACAGAAAACAGACTCTGCCACCCTAACGGAAAAAAAAATGAGACTTGAAATAGAAATTAAATTGAATTATGAAAAAAATCAAGACACTTTTTTTTTTTTTCCCATTCAGATTTGCAGACAGAGATTCCTACCTGCTCTACCTGTTTCCTCCATGACTCAGACATTGGGAAAATGAAGTAAGTTTTGGCTGGGAAGATTTAATTCACCACTGGCAAGGTGAGTCACCAGGGCATGTCTCCACTGCCTGTGAAGGCCCCACAAAGATGAGAAGAGCCTGGGAACTTGGGAGCAGCTGATAGCATGAGATCACAGCTGCAGCTCATGAGGCTGGGGAAGAGGGGATTGTAAGCATGTGCTGGGGAGCTCGCCATCATGAGGGGTGAGGAAGAGGAGCGCGGCACAGACCTCTGGACCTCTGTGCAAGGCAGGACCTAGGGAATATCCATGCCTGTCAGACTGGAACATGGTAACATGGAGGTTACCTACATTCCAACTCTTTTCTAGTCAGGATTCTCTAGACAAATATTAATTTCTGCTGTATTCCAGGCATTGTGTTGGATGCTAGGAACATTCCTGGGTGAATAGGACAAGGTCCCTGCCCCAAAGGGTCCACTCTAGTTTCACAAAGAGACCCTTCAATGTCAAGTGGACAGTAGGTGCAATGGGAGTCCAAGCGGAGGAGAGTTCATCCAATTTGGGGGCTCTGGAAAGAAAAGGGGGCTCCTAAGCTGGGTCTTGGAGGATAAATGGGTGTTCATAGAGCAGACAGAGAAGTTTCTGCAGACGACACAGCCTGGGCCAAGGCATGCAGGAGAGGGGCAGCAAAGAGCACACAGAGAACAAAGCAGCCAGAGTCTCTGAGCTGCCGGGGCAAGTCACTGATTGGAAAGGTGGAGTTAGAGATGGGAGCTTGGGCCGAGTCATAGACGCCTTGAACACTATGATTAGGAATTTAGCTTCTATTCTGGAGCTGACAGGCTACTGACGGGTTTCTGGCAACTGAGTGGGATAGCCAGGTTTATATTTTACAGTGACACGTCTGGCTGCATTTGCGGGACAGACGGGAGGGGATGTGAGGGACAGCAAGAATGCCACTTAGGATTGCCCTGCAGGCCTCTTGCTCACCAGCCAGCTGGAGCAAGTCCCCAGGTTGGACCATGGGCTTCGCAGACCCATCCACCAAGTCTTGCTTGTAAAAGGAGGCCCAGAGGAGGTTTCCGACTAAATGGGAATCCTATTCCAACTGAAAGGGATCAAGCACATCTGAGCTGAGGGCAGGGACTTAGGCTGGCGTCTAATGACTGAGAAGAGCAGCAGACAACTCTCCAAGGGGTCTCCCCTCTGGCAACAAGATCTAGATTCCCCCCACTCCCCAGCTTCCTGGCCTGGCTGCTATGTGGAGTTCCATCCGCTCTAACCATCCCTGTCCCGCTGTGTCCGGCCCGGTGGGGCAGTGATATTCTTGGAATGAGCAAGCTGGCCATCTAGCCAGTCATTGCACTGGCCGGCCAGTGCAGTAGGTGGGGCAAGCATCTCGGCACCTTCTAGAACTCCCAGCTGTAGCCCCAAAGCAGAGTATGAAGCTGTAGCCTGCTTTTGGACGATTGCAGATCCTTACTTACTCAGAACTGCATTCTCATAATTAACAGTGTGTCTGGGGCTTCTGGGGGTTGCAGTAACTTGATACGACCTCTCGCTAAGTCATTTGGCTGCGTTTCTGAAATATTGTTCTCAGTTCTGACTGACTTCAGTCTGGCTCTCCCAATTCATTATTCATGCCAGTGTCTCAGATTTTCACATCCTCACAGCCACCGGTGGCCCAGCAATATTGGCTGGAAAGAAGGGAGTGGGAAGAAGTGGGGGAAATGGGACATTACGGAGGAAGACCTGGCCAAGGGGCTTGGGGGCACACGGCAGTGGGGCCTATCTGTGGACGATGGGATGCGGGGATAGATAGGTTAAGAAGGAGTAAGAGGAGGAAAAAAGGCTCCGAGAGACAAGAGAACAGGGCAGAGAGAAGTGTGGCGCTGCCCTGGAAAAGGGAATTATGTGACATGATTGCAAGATCAAACTGCAGTGCTTGCTCTCGATTAAATTCGTTTATCTCAGCAGCACAGCACTGTGCGGCAAAACAGAAGTCAGAGCTGGGTAGGAACAGGCAAATGAGCTCGCCGTGCAGGCTTCTGAGAGAGGCAAGAGGGGGCTTTGCTGCTGGCCTGCAGTTTTCTTAGGAGCCATGATGATTCTCTTTAAAACAGATCCTCCGCTCCCCTCCATCAAACTCCTCACTCCTTAGATTGTGTATTCCAGTTAATTACATTGACAGTTTCAGCAGATCCTGTTGGAACTGTGGCCCTACTGACTTCTGCACATGGAAGGGTGGGCTGGGCAGGGTGCACCGCTGAGGAGACTCAGCTGACCAAGGAGGGGCCCTGAGGTCACAGCAGCAAGCCCAGCAGTCCTGCACCCTGGCTGCACCCGAGCCAGACTCACCTGGGAGCTTGGTGGGGGCGGCAGGGGGGGGAAATGCCCACATCCAGGTTCTACCCCCCGCCGAGGTTTAATTTAACTGGTGTGGGGTCAGATCCTTGCATCACTATTAGAAAAAGAAAATGAAGTGAGTTTACCGTGCCCCCAATGTGGAGACCCCAGATTTAGTCCAAACTTTTCATTTTACCCAGAAGAAAACTGAGGCTCCCAGAGATACTGTTGCATGCCCCTATTTTGACAGCTAAGAAAGGCAAGGGTCTCCTGATCCCCCAGGCCAGGGCTCACTCTGCTAAACTAGATGCCTCTCAGTATGAGTGCCTTCAGGCAGGACTTCTGACCCTTCCCATGAAGAGCGGACTGAGTGGTCACGCCCTAACGTGGCCATTTGGAACTTCACGCCCTCCAGGGAGGTTAACTCCAGCTTGCTGAACATTTTGCAATAGCCCGAAGAGAGGTCAGACGTGTAAATCCCCCCTTCAGAGCACCACACACACTGAGTGTCCCCCAGCCCACCACACAACCATACACCCCGGTACACAGAGAGTCAGCATTGTTTCCCTTGTATCTGAGAGCAGGTGGCTTTGTTTCTGAAAGGTATTCGTGGCTGATGATAAAAAAATGCGGAGTGAAAAAAGTGAACCAAGAGAGCCGTACTGCTGATAGCCCATTCCAGAAGCATTCCCTTTGATCCTGGCTGGGGCAGGGCATTTCTTAGAAAGCTTCAGACTTCATACACATTTGACTGAACAAGGGGACCTGGGGATGGTAAAAGTGAACTCTAAAGTGGAGAAATCAGGCAAAGGGATGCACATCTTTCTTTATAGGAAAAACCCAGATTATTGACAGTGTGTGGAATCTCAAATGTAGAACACACTGTATAGCTTTCTCTTTTTAATGTCAAACTTCAAATGGCTTTTCCTTTTCCTTTAAAAATATTTTTTACAAAATAAATAGAATAGCTTTGCAGCCTAATAAGACTCAGGACAATTATCCTGTGATAAATTATAAATAAGAGATTAATTTGATTTCATACAAGGCTGCATTCCATTCTGGAAGCTCTTTCGGTCACCTTTGAGGGCAAAAGGAAAAGATAACAGATGAAATAGCTTAGCATGGAAACATTTGTTTCATTCATGTTTAAATCCAACTGAGCAAGGTGTGGAATAATGCTTTTCACAACAGTGATGTGGGGTAACCCCCCCCCAGAATGTTTCCAGGTACATCTTTTTTTTTTTTTTAAAGATTTTATTTATTTATTTGACAGAGAGAGACACAGCGAGAGAGGAAATACAAGCAGGGGGAGTGGGAGAGGGAGAAGCAGGCTTCCCACTGAGCAGGGAGCCCGATGTGGGGCTCGATCCCAGGACCCTGGGATCATGACCTGAGCCGAAGGCAGACGCTTAACGACTGAGCCACCCAGGCGCCCCTTTCCAGGTACATCTTAAACCTTAGACCATGGAAGATGAAAACAGCCTCTCATAACACACCTGTCAGGTGGCAGTGTTCACTCCTAGGAGAAATACCTCCCCCAAATGTTACAGCCAGAGGCTTAATTTACATACCATGAATTCATATTCATGTGCGCTCCATTTAGGCTTCATTATGTTTACAAATCTTCTAACGAATGAGAAGTCAATAATCAGAAGAACTATAGATGCAAAAACAGATGAAAAATAGAGGACACGATGCATGACAATAAATACCAGCCCATGTATGCGGCATTATGGAGTCTCAGATAATGACCAGCATCAAGTTAACCTGTGGGTGAAATTGGCAACTATTTACCTTGAAAAGGCACACCGGAATTTACCTTGAAAACGGACACTGGAATTTAAATTGCTTAAAAACAGACATCCCATAGGTGCATTACTGAGATTTTTATGGCTTCAGTGGGCAATTTCAATACCTTCTCCCAAAGTTTTCCAGGCAGAAATCCTTCCAAAATTCTACAAGAAAGGAGAGCTCATGACTGTAGACTCCGCAGGCCCTTGGACTCTGCAGAAGATGACCTGTCACCTACAGGCCGAACAATAATGTTGTACAAAGGTGTGCCATCTTGTCACATCACTGTGCATTTTATCATTATAATCACTATTATTTATACATTTGAAAGTTTTTTAATTTTAAAAAGGTATTCTATACTCGAGAGGCTAGGAACTATTGGCATAAAATTTGGAGCTTCGGTGACCCATTTATTTGTGTTTTAGTGTATTCCCAAAACTGTGTTCTGAGGAAAGTCTTGGTTCTCTTCTGTATGGATTTTTTTTTTTTCTTGGTGGATGGGGCACCTATTCAGATACAGTTCCTTGTTGTCCCTTAATTTTCGTAAGATCTTGCAAAGCCCTGTGGACCTTCATAAGCACGGTCAAGTTTCTGCATTTCAGTTTCTTACCCGCAAATCTAACCCTGCATGTTTTCTACCTGCTCTCATTAATTAGACCCTTCCCACATGAAACACCAAGCTGACAGGTAGGCGGATGTCCACGTCTGGCCAGTTACTCTACTTCATGATCCTTGACCTGGTGATTACTCCAGTGGTGGGGACATAACCTACATTGGCCCACTTTAGGCTTTGTGTATGGATTTTCTAAATTTGAAGTGGAGAATAGTTTTTCTCTTTCTTCTTGCCTTGCGGGCTCTGAAGTGCCTAGAAATGGTGCCTGGCATGTATAAAGTGCCTCTTCCTATTCTTGTTAACAGGATGTGCCTTCAGAGCTGCCGGTGACCATGGCCCCCTCCCATGAAGGAGCCTGAATAAAGGGGGAAAAGCAAACAAAAGCTCAGATGAGAGGTGAAGAAAGAAGTCTGGTAGCATTCACGTGAAACTCTCCTTTCTATGGCCTGGGGTACATCCCCTGTTCTTGGTTAATCTGAGTTGACATTCTGCCATTTGCAATGAGAAATTCCAACAATAAAAGTAACATGATGTTATTTGCAATATGCCTAGAAGTTAGGAATAGAAAAAGTAGAGAATAAGGTAGGAGTCTGAGTTAGTAGAGTGGATGCCGGGACCAAGACAGAAAAGCCTAGGAGACAGGTTTTAGACATGATAGTAACAAACTTAATTTTTGGCACATTGAGTTTGAGGATCTTGGGATCTTGGGATTTTTTCCACGTGGAACTGCCTTTTACGTGTTTGGAAACATGCACAGAAAGTGAAGGGGAGAGTTTAGAGAGGGGGATGCAGATGGGAGTCAAGAGAACAGAGCTGGAGCTACAGCCCATAGCACCCATTGAGGTCAAGACTGAGACTGGGAGGAGGCAGGAGGCATGGAGGAGAAACAGGCAACAGGAGTGATTTGCCCAGGGAGAGAAGGACAAGGAGAGTCAGGATCTAGAACTTGAGAGATGTCAACATTAACAACTCTCAAATGAGGCCAAGAGGCTGGGCTGGATGAGAGCCTAGAAGAGGCATCGCATTTTCCCAGTTGTTTGTTGGGACACCTGGAGAAAATTTCAGTGTAGTCTGAGCCAATCCCAGGCCGCACGGGGTTGACATGGACAGGAGCAATGGGTGAGAAAGGTGAGGGCGGGAGGAGGGTGGGGGTTAATGAAAAGCAGGAAAGGTGTGGTAATTCCATAGTTTCAGTGGAATCAGATCCCCTCTCTTTTTTTAATCTTCTTAAGAGTAATTGTGATATAAGCATATTTGCATGTTGAAGAGAAGGCAAAGGGCAGAAAAAAATATATGAGATGGATAATGATTGAGGAAAGAAGCTAAAGAAGTGATAGAGGATAAAGGAGGAGCCTCAGAGAGGAGAAAATATGTTTCCTTACATAAGGCCACAGGGTGAGGGAAAATGACCCTGATGAGACTGGGAAAGTTTAATGTAGGAAAGTGAACACTAGCTGCAAGTCCACCAAATGCTGTTGATCTCAGCAAGACAGAGGACAAAGGCCTGCACTACATGATGGATGTGTGAAAGAGTGTCAGTGTGGACAGAATTTGGAATCATTCTGAGAAATTAATTGGATTTATTATAATAATTCTGGAACAGCACTGAGATTAGAAAGAACAAATTGGCAGTGGATTCAGTCCATTGCTATGAGCAGCCCGAGATAAAGGGTGGCAAAAACCAAAGCCGTGTGTGTCCACTCTAGTGGAAAATCAAGGAACGAGGAAGGACATCAAGGATGCCAGTGAGTCTTATTGAACTAAGGGGACACATTTGTCTCATGTATTAGCTTGATATCAGGGGCTTGTCTTACTGGGAAGACAGTGTAACACAGTATCTGGCACTTTAGGGATAAGCAGTAAAGATTTATCTCATTGAATGCAGGATCTAGTTACAATGTAGCTGTAAAGTGCTGCCTTGTCTTTGCCCCCTGCTCAAAATAAAGCTGTTACCTTTCTAGCCCTGTCCGCCATGGTGCTTAGCAGCCAGGGATGCATGGTCTCAGACATGTTTACCAAGTAAAACACTGACTTGAGGGGCGCCTGGGTGGCTCAGTCGTTGAGCGTCTGCCTTCAGCTCGGGTCGTGATCCCAGGGTCCTGGGATCGAGCCCCACATCGGGCTCCCTGCTCAGCGGGAAGCCTGCTTCTCCCTCTCCCACTCCCCCTGCTTGTATTCCCTCTCTCGCTGTGTCTCTCTCTGTCAAATAAATAAATAAAATCTTAAAAAAAAAAAAAAAGATTTATCTCATTGAATAAAAAGGCACTCTTTAACTTTAATGATGTATCCTTTCATCTAGTTTCAGCTCTGAAACACAGGAATCACTTTCTTTTCTTCCCTACATTTGTTCTGGCAGTTTGATTAAAAAGAACAAGATGTTTTTGGAATCATCCCTGTGGAGAGATAGGGTGGTGACGGCAGTGGGAAAAATGTGAAGTAGAAATTCAAGAAAAAGAGAAGAATGTATTTGCAGTAGCATTATGAAGAAGGAACTGGGGGCGTTTGGCACGCGTGTGTGTACGTGCGTGTGTGTGTGTGTTCTAGGCACAGTGTTGATGGTTTGAAATGAAGCAGTGCATGAGTCAAACAGAAGGGAGGATTTTTAAAGAGATAGATGGTAAACAAGCATCTCTGGGTACTCTGTAGTGTGACCAACTGTCCCAGTTTGCTCAGGATGGACAGTGGACATGGGACTTTCAGTGCTCAGATGGGAAAGTTCCAGAGACATCAGGGCGATTGGTTATTCTAACCTGTGCAGAGAAACATGGACAAGTATATTTAATATCCATTTCTCCCTAAATAGAATTTAGGGAGTTTCAGAACTCCTGGAGACTTTGTGGAAGTTGGTACCCTAGGAAATCTTCTGAGAAGGAATATTTGATTTTTATCGGCAGATTAAAAATTGTTAACTCTACAAAGTATATACCTTTCTAAATTGAGCTTCTTGGAAGATTTCCAAAACTTCCAAATAATTGATCTGAAGCTAAAACTGTAAGGCTAGCATTTATGATGACATCTTAGATATGCTATTCTATTGTCCCATCTTTATTCTTTTATTTTTTTTAAAAAAGATTTTATTTATTTATTTGAGAGAGATAGAGCATAAGCAGGGGTGGGGAGGGGCAGAGGGAGAGGGAGAAGCAGGCTTCCCACTGAGCAGGGAGCCTGATGAAGGGCTCAATCCCAGGACCCTGGGACCATGACCCGAGCCGAAGGCAGCCGCCTAACCGACTGAGCCACCCAGGCGCCCCCTATTGCCCCATCTTTAAACAGTATTTCTATTAGAACCTGAAGGTGTTGGCCCTGAGTCTATTCACCAACTTTCTTGCAGTCCAGTCTACAGAATACTGGGGGAAATAACTGATTCTCTTTTCCTGTCCACCCTCCCCCAGCTAAGGAAACCGTGCTGAGGACCAACTATTGTCTCGAATGTTAAGTCTTCTACCAGATGAAACACTTGGGTGTTTCATAAGGCCAAACAAAACATAAACCAGATAGGGCTTTATTAGCCTACTTTGGTGCTGATCTGAACCAAAAGCTGAATAAAATGTATCAACATAACAAGGGCTGTAGATGAAATCTGACAGAGAAGAGACACATATATGATGGAAACCTAATTGTCTTTAATTTAGAAATTCACAGCGGATTCCAAGAGAATAAATAGAGCCTCCTCCTGGATCTTCCTTAACACTTCCTTAACACTAGTCAGTGAATTCAGGAACATGAACAATTCGATGGTAGTAGAGGTGGGTGAATGGGTAGGAGGATCAAGCGTACTCAGAACTTCTCTTGGGGATACGGAACCCTCAGTGAACAACTGAGGAAGTAGTGGTGGGAAAAACAAACACGAAAACTCTGAGCAAAGGAAATGGTGGTGACTCCTAGCACTCTGAATTGATTCTCTCACACACTATCACATTCACACAAATGGTATGAATGACTTACTGCTTCATTCAAAATTCTTGCTCCAAATCAGTGGGTCTCAAGCTTGGCTGCACACTGAAATTACCGGAGGAGTCTCTAAAAAGCTGGCGCCTGGGTCCAATCCCAGAGATTCTGATTTAATTGATCTGAGTTGCAGACTTGGCACCTGACTACTTCTGTACAGCTAAGATGGATAGCCACAGTGCTATTAATCAGGAAATCAGGATAAATGGCCGAGGTCAGAGGTCTTCAAACTGTGTATGTCTAAGAATCACCTAGAAGGTTTGGTAAATAGTTTGCAGGAGCCCATCCTCAGACTTGTCTGATTCACTGGATTCAAGATGGGGCTGGAGAATCTGCATCTAACAAGCTCCCAGGTACTGCTAGTTGGAGGACCACTGGCCTGGGTGGATCCTATGTTACTATGTCCTGAGACAGCTAAACCATTCAGCATTCCTTGCGTGCCCCCCAGAGCCAAGAAATGGAGTTCTGTGGATCTTCCTCGACACGTGCTTGGGGAGGGCACATACCACACTAATATGCCCGGGTCCCTCAAGCCAGCTGATGGGGCCTAGCCCCTCTTTTTCCAACCTGGTAGTGTGAGGGCTTTATTCTTCGCTGCTCTCGTCGATTTTTCGGAAATCATCTAATTACCATCGCGGGGGTCAGGCGCCCCAATCCAACAAGCTGGGCTCGCAGTGCATTTGGAATCCTGCCCTGGATAAGGCCCATGATGCTCAGAAAGCCGGGTGGCCCAAGTCCTGCAGCCCGCGGTCTCCGGCCTCGCTTTCCAGGTCGGTCTCAGCCACCCGCAGTCAACGGCTGGCTAGAAGCACATTCCCCTCCTTCTGACGCTGCAGCGTCATAACGCCAGGAGGTTACGTCACGACGCCTACGTCACGACGCCTACGTCCGTCACCTTCGCTTCCTCTCTTCACCTCGGCATCTTCGCCTCCCGGCATCTCAAGAAGAGGGGTGAGTACAGTACAAGAATTTGTCGTACAATTTTATTTGTTGTTGCTAATTTCTTACTGTGTCTAGTTTATAAATTGAACTTTTGCCTGGGTGGGTATGTATGGGGAAAAATCGTATCTAGAGGGGTTTTTTTTATTATGCCTGGTTTCAGGCATCCACTGGGGGTCTTGGGACGTATCCCCCGTGGGTCGGGGGATGACTGCCACGGAATAAATCCTAGCTACACTGTGGGGCATTTACTCTGTCGGAACCTATGGCGGCACTTCACTCACATCATTTAATTTTAACACTTAGGTCCTTCTTGAAAGACGAGAACTATTACGCATGCCCATTTTATAGAGGAAACTGGGGCTCAAGCGGGGTGGCTCGCCCGAACCTTAACGGTTGAGGGGGAGAGGGGAGGGGACATGTGTGGCCCGCCTGGCTCCAAAGCCCAGGCCTCCCCAGCATACCTTTCTGGCTCCCTCACCCCGGGGGGAGGAGTGTGGCGGGAGGAGCGCTGGCCCCGGGCTGCTCAATGCCTGGCTGGGAAGTCCGAGCCGCAGCCGACTGGCCGGCAGCCTGGGACAGCTTGCTGGCTGCACCCTGCCTGCCGCGGTCCGCAGCTCCTTATCTATGAAATGAGGGGGTTGGAGCAGATTGCTAAGGTCTCTTCCCACTCGTACTTCTGAAAGTCTCTCTGCCGCTAGTGCAGCCGTGTTACACCCTCTCTCGGGACTCTGCCCTGCCTGGGGATCACATCATGTGTGCAGCAGACCCGTTTCCAGGGAGAGCTTCCCAAAGGTCCAGGTGGAGTTACCGTGGCGTCACTCAGCCAAGGTAGCTGGAGGTTATGCCAACCTCTCTGAAAGCCCCTTGATGACGGTTTATAACCCAGGTGTAAAATGTCCATTTTCTGGTGACACCTGGTATTCAGTTATCTGGGACGGTACAGGATTGAAAGCTGGTCACCTAAAACCCAAGGGACAGGGGCGCCTGGGTGGCCCAGTCGTTAAGTGTCTGCCTTCGGCTCAGGTCCTGATCCCAGGGTCCTGGGGTTGAGCCCCACATCAGGCTCCTTGCTCAGCGGGAAGCCTGCTTCTCTCCCTCTCCCACTCCCCCTGCTTGCGTTCCCTCTCCCGCTGTGTCTCTCTCTGTCAAATAAAAAATTAAAAAACAAAAACAAAAATACCCAAGGGGACAGGTGGCCAGAAATCAGGCACCCTCCAGTGTGTGGCCCCTCTGGCCGTCAGCCCTAGAACACCAGCCTCGGAGGTGTGCTCCCTGAGGGAGGCCAGCATGCTGGGCTCTGGTCTCTGTCACCCTTCTCCCAGGGCCAGCCAGGAGTGGTGTGGTGAAGGAGGTTATAGATTTATATTGTGATAGTTATCAGTAGTGTGGGTTATTACTACAAATGATACACAGAATGAGGTACCACTTTCCCCCAAGAAAACGAACTTAGACCTGAAATTAGGAACCTTAAGTGGTAGTGGACCATTTTGTTCCAAATGAGCCTCATTCCTCCTCTGTAATGTGGGAGGAAGGGGTGAGGAGGGCCATCAGCTTTAGTCCTCTCTCAGTCTCTGTGAGGTTTTGAGAACAGATCAGAGGGCAAGCAGATGCCAATAGACAAAACACGGATGCCGAGGGGATGGATGCCAGGAAACCTGCTTTCTAAGCAGTCAGGTAATATAAAGGTTCTCTGTTTTTGTTGTTGACTCTTTATTTACATATTTTTAAAATTCTGGTAAAATACCCATAACATGAAATTGACCATCCAAACAGCTGTGAGGTGAACAGGACAGTGGATTAAGTACATTCACATTGCTAGTGACCATCACCACCATCCAGCCACAGGATTCTTTTTATCTCTAAAGATATGTTAACAGTGTTTGCAGACCACTAAAAATAGCATCTCAAAAAGCAATAGTGTTTTGAGTTTATAAACCTCCTTTGTAGGAATTCAAGGCATTTCACAAACATTATCACGTCTGTCCTCACAATGACCTTATATAGAAGCAAAGAGAATAGGAGAGTGGGCAGATCAGAGAGAAAACAAAAAAGAGGGGGAAATGCAATTTTGCTCCCTTTCACCATGATCCAAAGAGGCTCTGAATCACCCAGGGTCTCAGTTTTCAGGTAGCTGACAATCTTAGGACTCGGATCAAGTATCAGTTCAATTTTTATTTTCCTGAGACTGTGATTGTAGCATTGACCAGAGAGGGAAGGATATATTTTTGAAGTTACAGGACAGTGTGGCATTGCCATCCCTTGTGAGAGGATTTTTCTTCACAGCACATTGCTGGGATGGGTGTGTCAGTCTGGGAGTGGGGACTGGGGGACAGGCATGCTTTGGCAGAAGCCCTGGGGAGTGCATTACTCTTTCAGGGTCTGCTGGTCTCTGAGCAGCTGCTAACAGTGAGCTTTGGGTAGTTAGGGCTGACTTGGTTATAAGGCCAAGAGAGGAGCATTCACGTGTGCAAAAGTTTTCATGGTCTGGGAATTAAAGGTGCATGGCTTCAGGTTGTGCGTGCATGCGTGTGTGTGTGTGTTTGTGTGTGTGTGTGAGTGAGCAAGAAAGAGAGAACGTGAACAAGCGCCAGATGTAAAAAGTATACAAGAGAAAGCATGTGATTTGTCCTGGCTGTGGATGCGGGATCAGATGGAGAAGTTAATAATCAAAATTAGTGCCTCGCATTTTTTTTTTCAGTTTGCTGATTCTTTTATTAAAAAAAAAAATGATAGTCCCTGTTAGAGAAGGAAAAAGAAAAAAACTGTATTCATGTAAAGTTGTGTTTCAGTTAGATTCTGCCGTTTGGTGACTGGAAAATTTCCAGTGAATTTCCAGGAACAAGAAAATGTCACTGTTCCAGGTGCAAACTTTAAATCTATACAGTCCAGGAACAATCATGTGTAAACTGTGATTAAAAGACAGAAACGAACCCAAGAAACAACCTGGCAATTAGAGCCAAACAAGAAGGATACTGTCATTCAGCCTGGAACATACTCTTTCAAAGTTTGTAGGGAGGAGTCTGTTTCTGAGTTCACAGAGTGTATAATTAATTGGTCTGGTGGTCTCCACTTAACTACTTATATATTGAATTGGTTTCTCACTGAAAGCACACAATAAATATTAGCTTTCTTATTGTGACTTTTGCAGTTGGCCACATTCTAGTGGATCCATGGGGAGGCCAAGAGTAGTTGTCTTCAGCTATCCTTCTTTCCTTCACTGCATTTATTCGGAATCTGCTTTGAACCAGGCACTGTGCTGGGAGCTGTGCATAGGGTTTCAGCCTTGGCCTTGGATGAGTTTACAAACCAGCAGAGCGAGACAGACATGTAACCATATTGTTGCAACCAAGCCTCATTGGTGTTGTGGAAGAAGAGTGTGAAGAAGAGTCAAAAGGTACAACTTTCCAGTTATAAAACAAGTAAGTCTTGGGGATACAATATACAGCCTGGTGACTACCGTTAGTAATATGTATTGTGCATTTGAAAGTTGCTAAGAGAGTAGATTTTAAAAGGTCTCATTTCAAGAAAAAAATTTTCTGACTTTGTATGGTAACAGATGTTAAATAGACGTATTGTGGTGGTCATTCTGTAATACATACAAATATCGAATCACACCTGTACACCTGAAACTAATATAATGTTATAGGTCAGTTATATTAATAAAAAAAACAAAGAGTGTGCAGAAAGCACAAGGACGGGTTTGATTAGCTTGCGTGCATGGTGTACAAGGAACAAGGGAGGGCTCTTGGAAGAGATAACATCTAAGTTGTGTTTTTTTTTAAAAAAAAAATACATAAATCATAGCTGGGGGCACGTGGGTGGCTCAGTCATTAGGTGTCTGCCTTCGGCTCGGGTCATGATCCCAGGGTCCTGGGATCGAGCCCCGCGTCGGGCTCCCTGCTCAGCGGGAAGCCTGCTTCTCCCTCTCCCACTCCCCCTGCTTGTGTTTCCTCTCTCGCTGTATCTCTCTCTGTCAAATAAATAAATCTAATCTTAAAAGAAAAATCATAGTTTTTGAGGCTGGAAGTGTTTGGGAGGCCAGGTTAGATGCACCAAAGGGAATGTGGAGCAACTGAAGTGAAGGTTCAGACTCCCTACATGATCTTTACAAGAGGATTGTCAGATGGAATGGGGTTTGTACTGCTGGAAGGGAGCTGGCAGACCTCAGATCATCCGAAGGAAGGAGGAAGGTGAAATTAAATAATGGAAGATGAAAAATGATAAAAAGAAAAAGTAAATGAGAAAAGTTGAATGGCAAAAGAGTAAAGACAAGTGGAAGGTTGAGAAAAAGCCTATCTGAAACCCCAAATGAAGAACTACAAAGTGGTCAGAGTTGAGCCAGAAGATCAATAGACAGGACTTTCCAGTTTCAAGCTAGGCATGATGTGGCCCACATCCAGCCAAAAACCTAAACAGAACTAGAATAAGATGGTACTACCTAGGTCATACAGTCTCGAAAAGACCAGAAGCCATAATTTTCTTTTTGTCACGTGCAGCCTGGTCCCAATTCCTGGTAGAGCTATAACCCCATGAGGGAGGGGGCCCTGGATGGGCAGTAATGAGGGCCATCCTCTGCCCTGTGCCTATAACCTCCCTCACCTTCTTCTCTGGGTATAGAGGAGAAGAGTGGGGAGGGGGCCAAAAGTCCCAGGTGGCAGAAACCCTACTAGAATCTGGGTGCCACCCAGAGACCAGTTGTCTGTTTTCACCTCCCCTTTATCAGATCTATTGTGGCTGACTTTGTCCTAGGACATAAAATCACAGAACCACAGAATTTTAGTGTAAGAAAAGAACATGAGTATCTCCTAATTTAATGGTTTTCAAACTGTTTTGATCATTTACCCAAAACAATAATAATAATTTCAGCATATGGCCTCAATTCATGTACGCTTATTCATTTTTAAATGCTGTATTTATATTTCTATACTGGTATATTTATTTAGAAATAGATACAAAAATTATATTCAAAAATAAACAAATAAATTTATAATATTTTCTTCCTATACCCTAATGGATCGTCTTTGTTCCCTCTGGGATACATGAAATCTATTTTGAAGGCAACTCATCAAATTCCACCAGATGTGTTTATCTCCTCTATAACTCTCTTCCAAGAGGAAATCTAACCTTTCCTTGAACACCTAGAGGGATACCATTCCATTTTTGGAAACTTCTGGGAGTTCCCTGGTTACCATGTCCCAGATGGCCAAAGGAGGGCCTTCTCTACAGGATCACACCTGGCATTTGGGTCAGAGCTGAACACCTCTCTGGGCATGCAGAGGGAAGGAGCCCTTGCTCTGCATTCGGCTCTCCCTGGGTCCCAGCACCGTTGAGTGCCAGGGCTGTGAAGACAGCAGGAAGGGCCTTTCGCTGCCACTGTAAATATTATCACTGCCTCTGGTATGCAGAAAAGCAAGAGGAGCAGCGTTTGCTGCTTCCAGGTGGCAGACGAACAAAAATGAGGCTGGGGTGGGAGGAGACGGAGGGATGTCTGGGAAAAAGGGATCAATAAAACCTCACTAGTGTGTAATATTTACCATGAACAGCCCAGGGTTGTTTGGGGTAGGGAAACTCGTCAACAGAGATCAGTTCTCTCTCAGTGAGTGTGGGAGCAGGTGTTCCAGAAGGAAGGATAAAGAGGGCAGCCTTGGTGGGACCACTGATCAGACTGATGGCAGCAGTTACTGAACGTTCATGTGGACGGACAGCCAGTGCCACACAGGGCCCCCTGCCACTTTTTAAACAAACATTCCAAGATCCTAAATTGCCACATTTACATACTTTCAGACTGTGGCCTATGTCCTCAATTCTTCAGCAGAGTTTTCCCAAAACTCACAAATGCTACTGGTAGAGCTGGTTTGGGGCCAAGAATTCTTAACTGACAAAGAGTGCAGAAAGCCCTAGGTAAGATAAAAACAAAAAAACAAGAAAACAGAAACAAAAAACCAGGCACATCTTGCTCTAAAATATATCAGGACTCTCAGAAAACTGACTGGAAATGCTTCTCTATGCAGCTTTTTGTGAAAGCAGTTGAGAGAGACTCTTTCAACAATTAAGCTGGGGAGGGGGAATTCGAAATTCTCTCTTTGCCCCCTTTCCTATTCCACCTGCTTTTGAATGACGGACTAGGCTGGATCCTGAGGCCAGATTTAAAATTACTGTGACTTTTAATTTGATTTTGTACTGTTAGGTAATGAAAGAACAATATCCCTTTTGAGGTGATTGCCCCATGTTGGAAGCTATTCTGAGTGTCAGGGAAAGGAAGAGCTTTCAGGGTCTGAGGAAGAGGCGAAAATTCAAAGGGGAAGCAAGTTGGTTTTTGTTGGGGTGGGGGGCATGGGTTAGACTGTTTGCATACCTGGAAAGCTTCTCCTAACTGTGCAATCCCAGAAACATGCCATACTGCCCTGGGGGAGTAAGCACTCACGGGGATAAGTGTGTATTCTAGGTCCAGACAGTCATGAAATGCATCTTGCTGACAACAGTGACTGATCCAAGGGTTGGGCCCATGACCAAAACAGGACCTTATTAAGGTCCGATGTACAAATATACTCCCATGGTTGTAAATGGGAGGGTATGAATTTGGAGCTCTTGGGCACTGTTATTTCCTGCCATGTGGAGAATTAGAATGAAGCCAGAGACAGGCAGAGATGAAAGATGGATTGATGCATTCAGAGGATGCATGGGGAGGGAGAGAGTCCTGGTAGCAGGGAATCAACCACGTCTCGCTCTCCTTGCAGCCCAGCAGAATCCATCAGCGGGTCCTTTCATCCCCACCTTTGAAGTAGAACTAGACCTGGATGACGTGATAACGTCTCATCATTTCCTCCATGACAACCTAAGTGCAACCAGCACAGTGTCTCCCCTGGAAAATAGTAACCTCTTACGTGTCCCCCTGCTGCAGCTTTGCCTCTCCACATTCAGTTTTGCATACAGCGAAGAGGTCATTTGGTTGTTTGCTTGCACAAAGTTTCGAAACATTAATCACAACCTGTCACTCTGAATCCTTCAAAGGATTCTCATCTCACTCAGAGTAAAGCCGAAGTCTTAGAGTGGTTCACCCTGCAATCTGCTGTCCCCTGCTCTTTGGAGCTCGCTGGCCTCCTCACTGCTCTTGAACAAATCTTTATCCTCTGAGGTGGATATCTTTTTATTTTGGCATGTATTTATCCCTCACTTTTGTATTGCTGTTTTCACTGCTGTACCCCACACATCCAGGGGACCCCGGAACGTGGAGAGCACAGTGGATCCCAGTGCTGGCCTCTAGGGTGCTGCTCCCTCTGCTCTTCCCCTCATTCTGTTGACTATCCTAGAAGCCTCCCCAGCTACTGAGCCTACACATTCCCTCTTCTGCTTAAACTACTTTGAGTTGTGTTGGCGTGATGCCATTTTTAAACCTGGAAATTTGAGGCAGGCCTGTACATCTCTAAAGATAAACTGATTTCTTTCCCAAGCTTTTAGTGTTGGTTCAATCTGAGTGTTGTAAAGACGCCAATAGTTGAGCCCCCCAAAAGCTTAGAGCTTATTAATATTTTTCATAATAGCTTTTTATGCTTAAATTATGTACCCTTAAAATTTTTGCTGTATTCTGAAACCTGTCTTAGTATGTCTTAGGGTCAGCATTTTCCTTTGAAAATTTATGACTGAAATCAAACCTCATTCAGTGAGCCAGTGGGATTTAATTTAGAAAACTTCTATGTATAGTCAATATTTCTGTCAACTTTTACTGTTTCGAAAAATGAGAATCACTGGGATGCTAGCATTCCATTTCTTTATCATCTGGATGCTTTAGGGCCCAAGTGGGAGAACAGACAATGAAACATCCAGTAATCACTTATTTTTTAGATTCCCCCGTCACTTTCTCTAGGCTGGAGACCACTGGTTTTCCTTCATGTGTCAGAATCCCCTGGGTAGCTTTTCAAACCCCTATACCTAACTCTCACCACAGCCCGGTGAAATCAGATCCCCAGGGGTGGGAAAACACTAGGCAGCATTTATGGAACCCATATTATGTGCCATACTAAGCCCATACTACATGCCTTACACACATGATCCCATTTTATCCCCCAACAATTCCATAAGGCCGTGCCATTGTGATGGTACCTAGACATGTGAGGGGGGGCAGTTCAGGCCCACAGAAGTTAAGTAGATTGCCCAGTGTCCTACAGGATTCAAGGATGAGGACCAGTGACTAATCCAGGCAGCCTGATGCCAGAGCCCAAGCTCTTGGAATTTGGTTTTCATTTTTTATAAAAAATAAAATAAAATACACATGGTCTCGAGAATCAAATAGTTCTCTGAGCTCATTACCAAAAATGCCATTCTGTGAGTCCCCCAGTGCCAGCCCCAGCTGTCCTGTTTCCTCTTCTCAAGGCTATCACTTTCAGTGGTTTTACTTTTTCTTTTCATATGTATGTGTATGTCTCTCACCGTGATTGTTTATAATGGGACTTTTGCTTTTGCTTTTTTCAGTTTTAAGCATTAGCTCAGCTCTTCCCACACGGAAGATGACGGCAGAGATTTTACCGCCCATGCCTGCTCATTTCTATATAGTTGCACCATGCTTTTTATTATATCATACCAGAGTACATTATGTAGATTATGTAAACACTGTTTTCGGCTGAGCTGTGTAGTACGCTCACTACATGGTTATGCTTTCCTTTCTTAAACAACTCCATGCTTGTTTCTAAGTTGTAATATCTGTTGTTATCTCTCTGGGAATGATAACAATCAATTTTTTTGTTGTTTGTTTTTGACAAGGGTGGGGGAGTAATTCTCACGTCCTTGCATAGTCTCTGTTTACTCCAAGTTGCTTTTTTCTGTTTATCTTTCCTGGAATCTGCTTTTCATATCTGAGACCTGCCTCAGATGTCCTGTGGCCCTTGGATGCCTGCTCCTGGGTGTTAGAGGAAGCCTAAGCATCGTCCTGGGAACCGTGTACCTGGGGGCGGCTAGCTGGCTTCGGGGTGCATCTCCGTGGGGAACCAAGCTCAGTGTCTTTGGGTCTTTTCTCTCAGGCTGATTGTATTCCCCAGAGAAGGATCTTCCAGTCTTCTCTCTGGAGAGGGTTACCCAGGATTCCAGCACTTCTGAAGTAGGGAGGAAGGTTGGGCATATTTCAGTTAATCCTCCTGTTTTCAACCAAGTATTCTTGCCCGCAGCTGGTGGTGGTCACTGGTCTATAGATTCTGTTTTGTCCTCCCTGGAGAAAAAGACTTTAATCTCCTGGGGGCAGGGGTGGGCGCAGGGAATCCTGTGTTGGGAAGAGGACTGTGCACCTCACTACTTTGTAAATAGACTTTTAACAAACTCCTCCCTTTTTGGCCCTGCATTCACCCTCACTTCCCAAGGGTAACTGTGCTGCCAATTCGTGAGGCTTCTCAAGGTTCTGGATGCAAACTGAGTTGTCTCCCAGCTTCTCCTGCTGCTGGCTTAGAGTGCACCTGCTACAATATGCCAAGTGGGTTATCATTTGTGCTTCTGCTTTTTAAAAATATTACACATACGTGCACATATCCTTTCCCATATGTGTGTGCATGTATTTGTTAGATTATCTTCTGTCCAGTTTCTTTGTCCTAGTAACTTAATGCCCTCACCTCATTCTCCCGAGGATACAGATATGATTGGAGTTAAATAAGTGTGATCAATCATCATCCTCACAGAGAAGTTGGAGCTCTTCATCACCACCTCCATCAGAAGGACAATCAGCTCCTTTCACACTACTGAATGTTGGTATCAGCACTTTCCAAGTCCTTGATCCATTGGCTTTTCTCAGCCTGGTTAGACAGATCATGAGGCTGGGTCATATGCCCATAGCACAGATGAAGAATGGCATGAAAACAGTGAGTTTATGGTCCAGGAGCACATCACAGGTCTCCCGACTTCTAACCTGGTGCCATTTGCATGTTTCCATATTGTGTCTTGGCCTGTGCTCAGGACACCATCTGCCACTAGGAAGGAGGATGCTCTCGGGTCTACCAGAGGTTATGGGAAACCATGATTCTGTTTATCACCTTGATTCAAATTTCAAGTTCACTGCCTGAGTCTACAAAGAAGAGAAATGGAAGAGGGAAGCCTGGTTTAAAACGCTTTTATTCCATCCTGGCCCTTCTTTATCTGCTCCACCTGTTAAGGCTGCTTAACATTAGGAGCAGATAAATGCAGAGATGACCACATTTGTGGTACAAAGGGTAATGAAAGGCACGGGGATTCCCAAGCACTGGAAGAATGAGTAAAACAGGGAACTTTGTCCCCAGGCTGGAGAAAGATGCTATATTGAAACCTGTGGGCCCACAGGATGGCATTTGGAGGCCAAATGAACTGCAGCTCTTTAAGTTAGTGAGATTAGTGGTTCATCTAATTGTGGAAACACAGGGACTCCCCACTGACCCAGAAATCCTTGCAATTCATGGCTTAAGGACGTACATTGTAAAGGTGATTCGTGCGGTTCCTTTTTGAAAATAGAAGGACCTGGGCAGCTCTGGTTGGTACACATGTCCTTTGTGGCCTTCCCTTGAGGCTTAGGAATATGGGCAAAATCTAGCTCTTTGCCCTAAATAATAAAAAGAGACCAAAGGATAAAAAGAAATCCAAACATCACAGTGAATGGGCTAGACTTAGTGAGGCACATGCAGAAAACCACTCTATTTTCTCCCTGGTGTGTTCAAATCCATTTGGTAATTCTGTGGGCTGGCTTATTCCACATTGCTGGGGGGAAACTCAGGCAGGTCCAATGACTTTGTCCCTGTTAGTAGTAAAGGGTCCTCTGGGTTCTCTAAGTTCCAAAATGAGTCTCAGTTTGAAAATGAAGCATTTCAATAATTAAAATGGCCAGGCCAGCGTAGACCTCAAAACTGAAAACTTCATCCAAAGCTAAAACTTTTCTCCTCCTATTTTGTGCCTGCCTTGGGTTTAAGGTCTGACATTAGGATTCTCCCTCCTATTCCTGCTGCACAAAACTGCTTCTGGTTTCTCTGAGGCTGAAGCTGGGGCAAGGAAGTGTGAGAAGGGGCTAGAAGTCTTTGTGGAGGGGCACAGATGTACTCGGACAAGGGATCACACATGGGGCATGGCAGATGACAGGTTTTGCTTCTCTCTGTGTGGGGCACTTTTGGGTTGTAAACCTAATGGTAGGGGCAGTGCTGTTCCTCCGGGCGGGTCCTTATGATAATTCCTCCCTCCGCCTTGGGGCCTCTGTATGTAAGCCCCTCTGTTGGATCACAGTGCCCCTTTTGGAGGCCACATGGGTCTTCCAGGGCCTGAGGGGGCCCTGAGCAATCCCTCTGTTCTATCCATTGGCTCCTCCTGCTCAGGCCAGGGCAGCTGCACACTCAAGGGGGATGCAGTCAAGCTAAAACTCTGTCACCGAGCTCCACTCTATTCCTGGCAGCACTTTCCATGGCCCAGAGAAGGGGACACTTCTCTGTCTTCCTCCATGGGGGCTGGGGGGTGGGAAATGAGCAGCATCCTGATGACCCTCTCTGGCCTCTTCAGCATCCACTTCTGTTTATATAGGTGGGTGATTCCAGGTGGGTGATGGTGTTTGGTGTTTGACTCTTCTTTTTCCCTCTTTGGATGGTTTTTGAGTCCTGCAGTGGCCTTCAGGAGCTGTAGTCAGCTGAAAAATGTCCCCCAGAGATATCAGATGAATATTACCTTATATACCAAAAGACGTGGTTAAATTGAGGATCTCGAGATTATCCTGGATTATCCAGGTAAGCTCTTCATGCAATCATAAGTATCTTTATAAGAGGAAGGCAGAAAGAGTCTTGACACAGAGAAGATGAGGAGGTAATGTAACCAGGAAGATAGAGTTGAGAGAGCTGTGGCCACAAGGCAAGGAATGCTAGCAGACACCAGAAGCTAAAGGAGGCAAGAACACACCTGCCCTGCCCTAGAGCCTTCTGAGGGAGCACAGCCCTGCTGATGCCTTGACTTCGGCTCCGTGATACTTACTTGGGACTTCTGGCATCCAGGGCCGTGAGAAAATGCATTTCTGTTGTTTTAAGCAGCCTGGTTTGGGCTCATTTGTTACAGTGGCCACGGGAAACTAATACGGGTGCCTCACCTAAACGTAAAGCAGAAGGAGTCCCATTCTAAATCTGTTGTAAACGAAATGATTTTAAAAATTGTCTTAATGCTTCTGACGAGGACTACTTCTCCCTCTCTCAGGTCAGTGTTGATCTATTTGACTTTTAGTGTGTATCGAGGAGTCTGGGGGACGTGATTTGACTGGCAGTGTCTCTGTATTTGTTAGTGCTTCTGACAAAGTGATGGTGGGGCCTTCCTGAAGGTGCTTCATCACTTTTCAGCCTGTGTCATTCTTTCTTCAGTGTTGTCTCTGGAGACAGAACCTTCTTAATGGTGTCATTCTCGTGTAGCCTCCTTGAGCCAGTTATACTTAAAAATAACTGTATATACATGTCTGTTTCCTCCCTTGGGAGGTTTAACATGAATTTTCCCCCAGGCGAGCTCTGAGAGATAACATCAAACAGTGTGCCCTGTGCACTCACTGGAGGAAGGAGGATTCCCTTGCTAGAGATAAGAGATGTGATTGACACCTTTGATGCTCAACTGGCTCCCAGTTCTGGTGTCCTTGCTGTTGACTCACAGAAATGTAAGATTCTACTAGAACTCGAGGTTTTTAGTCCCACACCCAGAGTTCACAGGTGAGGCCCTCGAGGCCTGCTGAGTTCACTGGAGGAGTGGCAGAGTCCTGAAAGGGCACTCCCAGGGCCATACTTGCTGCATTCTGCTGCGCTGTCACACTCTTCCCCTTCCTGTGCTCATTTCCTTGTTGCTACGGAGGAAGGGAAGGCAGGGGTGGGCAGCATCATTTGCTCATGCAACAAACAGTTGTTAGGCAGCCACCAAATACCAGATCTCCTGCTAGGTGCCAGAGTTATCAATACCAACCAAACTGTCCCGGACTAATGGTACTCCGTCAGATGAGCTACACACTTCCCTCAGATCCCCCTTTCAAGCTAAGACTTACATGGAAGTCCACCGTATATAAGAGAGAAAAGCAGAAGGGTTGTGGTTGCAGCAGGCACCAGGGGAGATGGGCTGGGAAGAGAGGAGACTGAGTAACCAGGTGCCCCCCAAATTTGGTACTTCCTGCCCCTGACAGTCCCCAGGGTATTAGGAACCCTGAGGTTCAGTGGTCTTTTAGGTTGAAAAGTGCTATTTCAGAGCCCCAGTTAGTGAAGGGGTCACAAGTCCTGACTCTGGAGACATTCTGCTCTGTTTCGAATCCTGACACTGCTGCTTCCACGCTTTGGGCTCTTGTTCAAGTTACTTAATCTCTCTATGTGTCAATATCTTCATCAGTAAATCAAGAAAGTACCTAATAGTTCCTAATTCCTTGGGTGTTGAAATGATTAAATGAGTTCGTTTATTCACACCAGGCCTGACACAGAGTTAGCCCTGAAGAAAGGTCAGGTAATGTAATGGGTGCGTTTGTGAATTTTCAACCCTCCACTGTCCTCTATAGCTGTCCTTATTCTTCAGTCAGGGGGAAAGATGTCAACAGAACATACTTGAAAGTTTAGGGAAATTCCACTCCACTTAAAGCACTTTGATGAATGATCATATAATTCCTGCCTTCTACTGGGCAGAACTGAACTTCAGCAAACCCTGGACACTGGTTGGAACAAAACCCAGTCAAGGGGAATGTAAAGGAAGCCATGTGGGGCCTAATCTCACTCTGCCAAAGAGTCAGAAGGAAATTGCTTTTATTGGCAGTTATGGCTTTGCCACTAGAGAGGAGGAAGAAAACTTGCAGAGCCCTTAGCCAAGATCCAGCAAAAACAGGAACGACAAAGGCTGGGAGTGACGTGAAGAAATGTGAGACTTCGGAGATTGGGTAGGAGTTGGGGGGTGGGGGAGGGTGGAGGAAACAGGGAGGGAGACAGGCTTGGACAAGATGTTAGCGGTGGAAGGGGAGGAAACAGAGGAGGCTACATAGGTCTTCGCAGTAAGGACAGCTCATCCTGTAGCACAGAGCTGTTGCTCACGGCCTCGGGGCCTGCATCCTGGACAGTGGCGAACAGATGGGGCCCGGAGGGCCTGCAGATGACTCTGGGGAAGCTTCAGCTGGTGCCAGATGCAGCTCAGGCCGGTGGCCACCTGTGCTCCAGCGCCCACGCTACCCACCTGGCCCGTCTGCATTTACTCAGTCCACCAATTACATCTGCAAAGCCCCTGGGGCTCCAGATCAAGTTCCTAAGGAAGGCTGACATCAGACCCAAGGAGGGAGTGCTTTCTTTCCGGTTCACACTCAAACCAGCAATGCAGCCTGTGGCAGGCTTCCCTGGGTTGCCAAAATTGCGAGGAAAACGAGACTGGGCTGCGTGCCCAGTTCCTGCTCAGGTGCCCTCATATCCATGTGTCCCAAGCCAGGTGTGTGAGCCGTGCCGGAGGGAAGGGGTGCTGCAAATTCTCCACCCTGCTGGGAAATAACGCTGTGCTTCCTGGGGGAGTGTCACTTCCATATATCAAGTGAGACGTGGGAAGAGCAGTGAGGGATGAAATAATAGGAAGGAAGATTAACCTTGGATATCTACAATACCCCAGACATCCGATCTAGAAATTTACATACGTTCTCTGGTTTTTCTCAGCAATGATGCTTCAAGGTTGGGGTTATCCTTTTCACTTGAAACCCAGGCTCACTGATTTCAGTCACCTGCCCAAGGCCATATAGCTGGATTCAAACCAAGCCTGTCCTACTCCAAAGGAGTTCTTTCTCTCACCCGAGTGGCTCCCAGTGCTGTTTTTGGACTGGTGGTGGGGAGCTGCGCAAGGCTACCTACGTGTAGACCCACCTCTAGAAACTCTGAATCAGAACTTCTGAGGTGAGGCTGGGGAAATTTGCCTAGCAGATGTTTCTAAAGCCCACTTGGTGATTTGGATGCTCAGCATCAGATTCTGATGATCAGACAGTCACCAGACCTCTGAACCACACTGCATCTCTGATTGCTGCTTAAAGCAGCCCCAGCACTTATAGAGGGCCTTAAAACCTGAGGGAATTCCATCTGCCAAATCTGCCATAGCCCGTTATAATTCTCTTTCCCTGGATCCCTGACTTTCCTTAGAAGGACCGCAGAGACACCTAGTCTCCTGCTTCCTACCGGATCCATTTTACAGCCCTCTTAAAGATGGTATCTGAACTCCATAAACTCACAGTCAGGGATTTCTTCATTTAACAAACACTTCTGTAGCAGTAGCCTGGCAGCACTTTAAGTGCTTTACTTAGTAGGCAACCAGTTCTCTTAATTTGTGGTAATTATGTTCTATAAAGTCACAGTGAATACTGAATCAGCGAATACTGAACCATTGCTCCTAGAGGAGATTCAAGGGTAGGTTCCTGCAAGCCTACAGTCACAACGTACTCATCCAATGAACACATAACTTGCTTTATGTGTGTTTCTGTTTAAAGACACCTTGTTTAGTAGTTATTGTTGACTCATTAACATTGAGCTCATGGCCAACAGCACTAAAACTTGTGCCTGAACAAAGCTTATCTAATGCATGTATTTTCCCTATACGGTCCATCAGAGCATTCTGTGCTTACAAACACTACACAGCACTTTAGGGCTATGCTTGGGGGCCATTTTAAACAGCAGAATCCCTAACAAAAGACACAAAAATGCAAAAACGTGGCACTAAATAGACTTCAAAACTGACACTGTTTACAGTCTGAAAGCGGAAACAAGAAGGCAGAGTATCAGTCTTGTTCAATCTCAACTGAGACTGTGCACATCACAACACACATTCTTCAGCATTGCATGTGTCTGAGACTGACCATGAAAGTACCATAGGTATTGATTTGGGGGTTACAAATAAACTCGTGGCCTGTATTAACTTGTTTAATCCTCCCCACAGTATGAGGTAGGCACTGTCATTGCCCCTCCTCAATCCTGATAACCTTTAGAAAAATTTGTTAGCAAAATTCAAAAATGTCACTCCCATCTTAACAGATGAAAAACCAAGTCACAGAGAGGGCAAGTAACATAGCTGGTAAGTGGCAAAGTCCAGCTTTAAGCCCATTTGACTCCACAGCCAACCACACAACTATGCTGCCAGAGTGCAAGCTCGCAGGCTTATCTGTGTGGACTTCAGAGCCTGTCCATCAGAAGGATGCCAATAGAATTAAAAAGGGAAAAAATGAATAATTTTGCGTGGTTGTTGGCATTATTGGATATTCATTAGGGCTGTTGCCTGGGTCCCCTTAAGTCTGGGTTTGTCAAAGAGTCTTCCAGCTCTCCCAGCTTCAGAGCCATTTGGTGTAATGCAGATTCTCTGAGATCTAATTTAACTAGATGGAGTGGGGTGGGGACTACATTTTTAGCAAGTACCTCAAATTAGTCTGAGGTTTTAGGATTTTGAAAGTACTATCTAATATTCAGTGCCGGGGCACCTGGGTGGCTCAGTCGGTTAGGCATCTGCCTTCGGCTCAGGTCATGATCTCAGGGTCCTGGGATCGAGTCCCACATCAGGCTCCCTGCTCAGCAGGGAGTCTGCTTCTAACCTCTCCTGTTTTCCTTGCTTGTGCCCCCTCTCTCTCTCTGTCAAATAAATAAATAAAATCATAAAATAAAATTTAGTACCCTCTTGAATAAAAATTGTACATCAGAAATAACATTCATGAAATTTGTAACATTCAGAGTTCTTCAGACCTTTTATCAAAAGGCCACAGCTTTTTTTTTTTTCTTAATAGGATAGTGGGGCGGGGGGGAGTGTGGGTCCAATAAAGATTATTAGAAACTCAATTAAAAATTAGAAAGTATTTTTTAAAAATGAGTTGCTTCAAGGTACCAAAAGTTAAAGGAAATTTGGTTTACCCCAAGATCTATTTCTTTCTGAAGAGTGGGTCCAGATCTAGCTCAAACTCATAAGACGCTTTGGCCTGGAAAGAAGCAAGTTGTTATCCCTTCTCTATTTATCAACTTTTCCAAAATCTGATCTGGCCTTTAAAAGAAAAAAAATATTACAGCTTTACCTGAAAATAATGGAGACACTAGATTAGCCTGTTAATGTGCTTTTAGAAATCTGAGCACTTAAAAATAATGACCGACTGAATGACTGACACCAACATGTGCACTTGTCAAAATCCACTATATTCTTGTGATTTATATACTATACTGTTAAGAAATTATACTTCAATAAAAATACACAACAAAATTAGTGCTTTTACATAAAGTCTCCTTGATTTTTCTGACTTATCATAGAAGCCAAGATCCGTGTGTGCACCATCTTATTCTCCGATTTTGTTCTCACTTGTTTAGTCCTGTGCAGAAGTCAAAGGAGTCATAGGCTAGAGAAGCTGCAGAAATATTCACCAGCTTAATGTTACCTCTGGGAAGAAGGGATGGGTATGGACCTGCCATGTCTTCTGCTGTGTTCCTCTTTAAGAATGGAATGCACTGTGAATTTTTCAAAGAAACAGTTAGGTACCGCATCAAAGGACCTAACTGTAAAACCAGTTCCCATCCAAGGTTCCAGGCATCAAGGTTCCAGGCATCTCAATGGTTGCAGAGCCTTGGCGACTGGTGAGACTTTCTGTCTGGGCAGCAATCTGCTAACGTCATCTTTTCCTGCCACAGCAGCTCTTCTATCATCCGGGAGCTTGTAAGATGAATGGGTGAAGGAGTACTATGTAGTCATCTGTGATCACGAACTGAACATGAGGGCTCTGAACGATGGGCCTGGATGGAGCTATTTTTCAGACACTTGTCTTTTTAGCAACATAGGTTTAGAGATTAGAAAATGGGACAGGTTGCTTTTCCTGTACAAAAGGAAGGCCACTGACCCTGGCTTGCTCATGAGGCAACAGAATAATTGATGCTGACCTTTTCCTCCTTATCTGCTTCCCAAGGAAGAAGCACACATAGTTGGGTCACCGACCGGGGTTCAGAGATAGAACAGCACTGTGGGTTTTGTGATGGAGGAGCAAGCTCCCCAAGCAATGAACTGTCCCTGATTACAATGCTTTTCTCCAGCTAAGGGATTTGTTCTCTGGGACTCTTGGCTACATGGCATAACCAGGATTGCAATATGGAAATCATAAGCAAAATTATCATTTTGAATTTGTGTTACCCCATATTTCTATCACTTTATGCTCCCAGTTAGAGAGGGTTAAGAGGCTCAGCCCTCTGATAGTCATGGACATGGCCAGCCTTTCAGCATCTAACACTAATTACTTATGAATAACCTTAAGGTTTCTTATCCTTTCATTCCTGATACCTGGAAAGCAGTACAAGATTTTGCCTCAGGAACTATTCACATGCTCATTTTCATGCGTTTGATGACCTCCTTTTGAACTCACGTGCTCTGTACACCTGTACAATCAGTTTTAGATTATCAGAGAAGTTGCATGATCTGATAGCTTTGAGGGAATTAAAAGGACTCAAATAAAAGTAGATAATTAGCAATTATACTAGTAGATGTCAAAATACTTGAAAGGTTCTCAGTTGGCTTTGGATGCCCAAGTAGAAATCTGATACAAATTACTAAATTATTTCCTTAGCACATTTGTAAAATATGGATGTGTGTTTGACTATATTTTTAATTTTGTTTTTCTTGCTTGTTACTGGTAGCATTGCAAGTTGTTTGGGCCCTAAATCAGTCTGTTAAGAACAAGTAGGCAGCAAGAAGAAGAATGCCTTTCTGCTGCAGTTTGGGGCCACTCCTCAGTTTTCAGGACCATGCCAGAGAGATCAAATGGCCGCTGGATTAGCAGCCTGTGAGAAAGCAAAGCTGCAGAGAACACAGGCCAGGGCTCGTCTGACAAGACTTGGCAGTCCTGACACAGAATTCTCTCCGGGTAACCACTCCCTTCTGAGCAATGCAAATGCCTTGCGAGTCCTCAGCCTCAAGAAAAATTAGCAGCATTCGCTTTAAGAAAGAAGGGACAAATGCTCAAATTATCAATTCAAAAATTGAGCATATTATATGACTTCACACAGTACCAAAGCTAGATCCTATACAGAATGTATAAAAAGAGCAAAATTTTTACCCTCCTAGGACTTAGAATCTAGTATTTCTCATACAAGCAAAAGATGAAAATATAGTACAGTCCTTCTTCTCCTGAGATTAGACATCACATGTTGAGGGGGGATATGTCAGTGAGGGAAACAGAGGTTTGCAATGTGGAGATTTGCATCCGGTACCAGAGAGCTCTACATGTCAGTGATCTACCTAGAGAGTGAGGAGGGTAATGACGTGCCCTCTGAATTTCCCTTGCAGCTTCTGGCACTCTGATTCTTTTGCCTCTGATTTCCTCTGCTGGCAACAGAATTCAGGAGAAATGTGAACAAAGAACATTCTATGAGATGGTTAAGTCACTGCCATCAAAGCCATCCATTGCATCAGAGGAGGACAGTGCCTGGTAGCAGAATCTAGCACATTATGTTAGAAAAAAAATAAAACTCCATAATTAAATACCTGGTAGATTTTTTCACGTTTGCACCAATAGGCAAAGGAATCCAGGAAGGAGTTGTAAGGTGTCTCTTAACCCTTTTGATTGGGTACTAAGGAATTTTGTCACCAATATTTGTTTGATATGTCTCTTGTCCTTCATCTCTCCACTTCAGTGATCTGCCACAAATTTCTGCACTTGAAAAAGCAATAGACAAGCAGAGTAGGTAAAGCAAGAAATGTCAGTGCCAAATGAACAAAAATTTATTAAAGATCTACCATGTGTCAGTCCTTGAGCTAGAAACTAGGAGGATATTTGTCCACATTCCCAAAGAAGTAAACTAGGATTCTTGTCAAGGTAAATTTCTCATGAAATATAGGAAGGCTTCATGAAAGAAGGGGCCAGAGCACTTCTTTGTTAAATGCAGCTGGACCTCAGCTCATACTGAGAGTTCCTTCATAGCCATAGAGGATTATTTTAACTCATTCCCTTAAGGACAAGATGTTCAATGATGATTATATTTTGCAAGTCATTAATAAATTAAGCCTAGACTAAACAGCGTCTGAATAAAGTTTCTTTGTATAGAGGTGCCTTGCTGGCCAGCTGATTAAGCGTCCAACTCTTGGTTTCGGCTCAGGTCATGATCTCAGGGTCGTGAGATCAAGCCCTGCATTGGGCTCCACACTTAGCAGGGAGTCTGCTTGAGATTCTCTCTCTTCCTCTCCCACTGCTCCTCCCCCCTCTATTACAAATAAATAAATAAATCTTGTTTTAAAAAAAGTTTCTTTATGTAACCACATATCCTAACATATTTATAAGTGAAATTATTAATTTAAACCAAAACAATACAATGAATTTTGTCTGGTATAGGGTATTTTGGATTGGAAGAAAATCACCAAAAGCCCTTCTAGCCCTCAGGTTCTATAATTCCATCCTGTGTGTTGTTATTTTAAATATATTTGTAACCCATTTTTTAAATTAAACTTGTTATTTTGGGCTAATTATAGATTCATGGGAAGTTGTAATAAATAATACAGAGAAATCCCATATACCCTTTACCCAGTTTCCTGCAGTGATAACATCTTGCAAACTGGTACGACGTCACAACCCAGATATTGATATTGATAAAGTCAAGATACAGAACACTTCCATCCTCATAAGGCTCCCTCATGGCCATCCCCACTTTCCTCCCACCCATCACCTATTTGATCCCTGGTAACCACTAATCTGTTTTTCACTTTTATAATTCTGTTTCTTTAAGAATTATGTAAGTGGAATCATACAGTGAGTAACATTTTGGTTACTTTTCACTCAGCATTATTCTCTGGAGCTTCACCCAGGTTGTTGTGTGTTATCAGTATTTCAATCCTTTTCACTGTTGTGGCGTATTCCATAGAACAGAATTCCATAGTACGGTACAGTATGGATGTACCATGGTGTATTTAGCCATTCACTTGTTGAAGGACATTCACCTGTTGAAGGACAGTTTTTTATTAAAAAAAAAAAATTCCATGGATGGACCTTTATGCGGACATAAATCTTTATTTCTCTGGGAGTGTAATTGCTGGGTCATCGATGGTAACTGCACAGTCAGCTTTTTGAGAAACCGCCAGGCTGTTTTCCAGAGTAGCTGGACCATTTTCCACTCCCATCAGCAACATCTGAGTGATCCAGTGTCTTCACTGCCTTGCCAGTATTTGATGTTGTGACTATTTTTTATCTTACCCATTCTGATAGATGTGAAGTGATAGCTCATTGTGGTTATAATTTGCATTTCCCTATTGGCTAATGCTGTTAAATATCTTTTCATGTGGTTATTGACTCTGTATATTCTCTTTGGTGAAATATCTGTTCGTGTCTTCTGCCCATTTTCTAATTGGGAAATTAGATTTGTTGTTGTTGTTTTTATGATGAGTTTTAAGAGTATTTTATACAGTCTAGACACTAGTCCTTTGTCAGATATGTGGCTTGCAAATATTTTCTCCCAGTCTGTAGTTTATCTTTACATCCTCTTACCAGGGCCTTTCACAGAACGAAGTTTTTAATTTTGATAAGGCCCAGTTTATCAATTTTTCTTTGTAGAAATTGTGTTTTGGTGTCAAGTCTAAGAATCTTTTACTTAGCCCTAGAAACTAATGACTTTTTCCTATTTTTTTCCCTGAAAGATTTATGCTTTTATGTCTTAACATGTGAGTCCATGATCTGAGTTCATTTTTACATAAGGTGTGAGACATCGAGGCCTACATTTTGCCTATGGACGTCCGATTGCTTTAGCACTGTGTGAATTGCTTTTGCACCTCTGTGTCAAATATCAGTTGGACTTAATTACATACGTCTATTTCTGGATTCTCTATGGTATTCATTTGCTTGGACTGCCATAACAAAGTATCAGACTTTGAGAGCACCACAACAGAAATCTATTGTTTCACAGTCCTGGAGGCAAGAAGTCTGAGATCAAGATGTCAGCAGGGTTGGTTTCTTCTGAGGGCCCTCTCCTTGACTTGACATGTGTCTTCACATGGTCTTCCCTCTGGATGTGTTTGTGCCCAAATTTCCTTTCTTATGAGGACACCAGTTATATTGAATTAGGACCCACCCTAATGATCTCATTTTAACTTAATTACCTCTTTAAAGTTCACCAAATACAGTCACATTCTGAGCTACTGGGGTGAGGACTTCCAGATGGTTAATTTTAGGTGTCAGTGTGACCAGGCTACTGGGCCCAGACATCTGCAGAATCAAGCATTACTCTGGGTGGGTCTGCAAGTGTTTTTTGGATGAGATTCATATTGGAATGGGTAGACTAAGTAAAGCAGATTGCTCTCCCTGATATGGGCAGGTTCCATCCAATCAGCTGAAGGTCTGAATAGAAAAAAAGGCTCACCCTCCTCCTGTGAGTAGAAGGGAACACTTCCTGCCTGAATGCCTACAACCAAGACATCAGCTCTTGGGCTCCTTCTAGTTCTTGGGTCTGCGGGCATTCGGACTAGAAATATACCATTGGCTGTCCTGGTTCTTAGGCCTTAGGACTCAGAGTACACCCTCAGCTCTCATGGGCATCCAGGTTGCTAAATGAAGATCTTGAGCCTTCTCAAACTTCATAACCCCGTGAGTCAATTGCTTATAATTTCTGTCTCTGTCTCTCTCTCTGGCTCTGTCTCTCTCTCTATAGAGAGAATATTTATATTTATATATATGCATATATATATAAATACTACATACCCAGGCCTTTGAACTCATACTGAATTATGCCACTGGCTTTAATTCTCTAGCTTGCAGACAGCAGACTGTGGGATTTCTCAGCTTCTGTAATCATGTGAGCCGTTTCCTAAAATAAATATATATATTTGCAGCCTCTTGTTTTTATTTCTCTAAAGAACCCTGACTAATACAAAACTTTAACATCTGAATTTTGGGAGGGATTCAGTTCTGCCCATAACATTTAATCCATTGCGTTGATCTTGTATCTATCTTTCTGCCAGTACCACATAGACTTGACCACTATAGCTATATAGTAAGTCTTGAAACTTGGTAGATTGTTTCGTCCCACCTTGTTTTTCTTTTTCCAAAGTGTTTTAGCTATTCTATCTAGTTCCTTTGTCTTTTCATATAAATTCATATGAATTCATATAATTTTGTTTATATCTACAAAGAAAATCTTGCCAGGATTTCGATCAATTTGAAGCAAATCAGTTTGCTGAGACTTCCAATCCATAAACATAGTGTATCTCTATATTTACTTATCTTTGATTTCTTTTACCAGTGTGGTGTACTGTTCAGAATACCAGTCTTGAATAAGTTTTGTTAGATGTACACTAGCATTTAATTCTTTTTTGAGAGAATACAAATGTTATTATATTTCTAATTTCAGTGTCCATGTGTTCATTGCTAGTATATGGAAATACAATTAGTTTGTGTATGTTTATTTTGTATCCTGTGTCCTTACCGAACTCATTTAATCTAGGAGATTTTGGAAATTCTTTGGGATTTTCTACAAAGACAATCATGTTATTTGCAAAAAGGAATACTTTTATTTCTTCTAGCACTATGTTGAACTAGAGTGGTGAGCAGACATCTTTGCCTTGTTTCTGATCTTAGGAGGAAAACATTCATCTTTCATCATTAAGTATGTTAGCTATAGCCTCTTTGTAGATAATCTTTATCAAGTTGGAAAAGTTCTCTTCTATTGTTATTTTTCTGAGTTTTTTAAATCATAAATGGATATTGAATTATGTGAAATGCTTTTTTACATTGATTAATATAATGTAATTTTTCTTTAGCCTTTTAATATAGTATATCATATTGGTTGATTTTCAAATATTGAACCAGCCTTGCATCCTTGGAATAAATCTCAGTCAGAGTGCATATTTCTTCTTATGTGTTGCTGAATTTTATTCTTGATGTTTTGTTAAGAATTTCTGTATCTTTAATTACTAGGGATATTGACCTATAGTTGTTTTGTTTTGTTTTTTTTAATTATACTGTCTTTGTATGCTTTTGGTATCAGGGTAATATTAACTTCATACAATGAATTGGGACATATTCATTCCTCATCTGTTTTCTGGAAGAGATTGTATAGAATTGATGTCAATTCTTTAAACATTTGAAGTTTTTTCCAAGTGAAGATTTCAGAGCCTTGACATTTCTTTTTCGGAAGTTTTTTTAAAAATTCAATTTACTGGGGCACCTGGGTGGCTCAGTTAAGCATCTGCCTTTGGCTCAGGTCATGATCTCAGGGTCCTGAGATCTAGCCCCACTTCAGGCTCCCTGCTTATAGGGGTGTCTGCTTCTCCTTCTGCCCCTCCCCCCACCCTACCCCTCACCCCTAATGCCCTCACACTCTCTCTCTCCCTCTCTCTCAAATAAATAAAATTAAAAAAAAAATTCAATTTACTTAATAGTTATAGGGCTGTTCAAATTATATATTTTATGATGGGTAAATTGTGGTAGTTTGTGGGGTTTTTTAAGAATCGGTTCATTTCTTCTAAGTTATTAAATTTATGTGTGTACAGTTGTCTGCAGTGTTCCCATCCTGTCCTTTTGATATCTGCAAAGTCTATAGTGATATCCCCTGCTTCATTCCTGATATTGGTAATCTGTGTTGTCTCTTATTTCTTCATTGTCAGACTTGTTAGAGTTTTGCCAATTTTATTGATCTTTTCAAAGAACCACATCTTTGTTTTATTGATTATCTCTAGTTTTTTTTGTTTTGTTTTTAGTTTAATTGATTTACACTCTTCATTATTTCATTTTTCTGCTTGTCTTGAGTCCATTTTGCTCTTCTCTTTCTAGATTCTTTAGATGGGTTTCCTCTTTTCTGATGTATACATTTTAGTGCTATGAATTTCCCTTCCAGTGCTGCTTTAACCGTATGCCCCAAGTTCGGACATTCTGCATTTTCATTTTTATTCAGTTTAATGTATTTTGCAATTTCCCATGAGATTTCCTCTTTGAGCCAAGTTCCTAAAGTTTCTTCTTTTATTATATCTTATCTGTTTAGGGAACTTCCTTTAGCCATTTTTTTAGGGTAGGCTGCTGACAACAAGTTCTATTAGTTTTCCTTTTTCTGAGAATGTATTCATTTCCTCTTTATTCCTCAAGGATATATTTGCTGGATATAGGATTCTAGATTGGCAGTTCTTTTCTTTCAGGGATTGAAATACATTGGGCCATTTCTGGGTCTATGGTTTCTGATGAGAAGTGTACTGTCATTCTAATTGTTTTTCTATGGATAAAGTGTCACCCCTCTCTTGCTGCTTTCAAGGTTTTTTCTATTTATTTAGTTTTTGGAAATTTAATCACGATGTGTCACTGCATACATTTATTTGGGTTTATTGTGTTTGTGTTGCACTCAGGTTCTTCAATCTATAGGTTTATATCTCCTGCCAAATTTAGAGAGATTTTTGCCATCATTTCTTCAAGTACATTTTCAGCCCTGCCCTCTTTCTTTTCTCCTTTCTGGACAATAATGACATGAATGTTAGATCTTTTGTTAGAGCCCGTAAGTTCCTGAAGGTCTGTTAACTTAATTTTAGCTTATGTTCTCTCTCCCGTTCAGATAGAGTGATTTCTGTTGTTCTCTCTTCTGGTTCTCTGCCTGTATCCCTCTACCCTCTCTGTGCTGCTGGTGAGCTTTTTTATTTCAGTTATTATATTTCAGTTCTAAAACTTCCATTTGGTCCTTTTTTATATTTTCTACGTCTTTCCCAAGACTTGCTATTTCTTTGCCGAGGCTTCCTTTTCTTCCATTTGCTTCAAGTGTGTTCTTAATTTCTTTTTGAAACATTTTTATGATGGCTGCAATAAAATCTTTGTCAAATAATTCTAACATCTCTGTCACCTCAGTGTTGGCATCTATTTATTTTTCCTTTTTCCTTCTTTTTAGGATCTTCCTGGTTATATGATTTTCTATTGATCATATTGATGAATGCCTTGCTATTGAAAGCTGAACATTTTTGCATTTTGTTATGTAACCCTAAATCTTATTTGAACTTTCTGCTTTAGCATTTTTTTGCTGACATCACTCACCCCAGTAGGGGAACAGGAGCGTCTTTACTGAGAGTTGTAAGTGGAAGTCCAGGTTTCCCACATCCTCTGTTGATGTCTGAGGAGGTGGTGGTGGGAGAATCTTTGGTACTGGTTGGGATTGTGGGTCTTCACTGACACTGAGGGAGGGGAGGCCTCATTATACTGCTGGTAGATCTTGGAAGTCCTGATCCCCACTAGGCTTCCCCTGACACCACTGCAGACAACAGAGGATGGATACCTTGTACTGCTGGTGATAAAGAAGGGCCAGACTTCCCATGTTGCAACAAGGGAGCCTTATCACTGGTTCTCTGTTTGACTTTTTCTGACACTACCTCCACCTTGTGATAGCCTGTGTGGGTGGAAGTCCAGTCTCCCCACTCAGCTGCACTGGCATGGATGGGCACGAGGCTGCGGTGTTTTTTCTGAGGTGTTTGGAGTACAGAGGTTATTGTATGCAAGTATTCCGACTGGCAAGGTTATCCCTTCTTTGGTTCCTCTGGCTAAAGAGAGCAAGCTTTTGTTGGGGATTTCTTTTGTCTGCACCACTGGGTGAAGAAGCCTTCTCCTTCAGCTCCTAGTCTGGGATATATGAGACCAAAAGAAAACCCAGAGAATTCTGTGGTATTCCTCAGGTCCCTAGCTCCCTAGCTTCTCTGCCTTCCTTTCTCTACCATCAGAGTCCTCTTAGGTTTATTTTAGTTGTACTTAGCAGGAGGAATAAATCTATTTCATAGACATCTATTTCATATTCCAGGAAGTGGAATTCTCTGACCTACCATATTTAAAAAAACAAACTTTTTTTAATAGTCAAAGCCTGAATAACCTTCCAAAGATTCTCTAAACTGTAAGCTTTTATTCATTTGTTTACTTAACAAACACATTGACCATCCATGATGTCCCAAGCACTGAACAAGACAGACGAGGCCCCTGCCTCTGTGGAGCATACATTCTAGTGATGGAGACAGCCATTAAACCAGTAACGACACAATTATTCTGATGTGGCCTGGAAGGTAAAGGTCAGCTTACCTGTGAGTTATCCTCATGGCTATCATGGGAAAACATTCATTTAGGGCCTTGTTGCACATAAAGATGTACAAAGAAAAGAAAACCCAATCTTTGGTTCTACTAACTTATTTAAGAAGCAGTTTTAGTCTTGGTCACGTTCAAAAAGGCAGTTGCAAAGGTGATTGTTTTCTTTACATATCTAAATATAATGTCAATGAAAGAAGCTGCCACCCACGTTTATGACAAGACTGTGTTTAGTTACTTGGCATTAACCGCTTAGAGCACCCAGATGATTCCCACTCCCACCCCCTCGGCCCACACAAATGCCAAAAAAGCCTGGTTTTCTTTCAGTCTTCCCCATTTCTGAAAACAGCATCTCCATCCACCCTGCTGTTCAAGTTCCAAACCCAAAAGTTGTTCTCCTTTCCTTGCCAGTCCCCCACCCCTATCTAGGCTAGCAGCCCTGGCCTAAATCTCCACCTTCTCTGGACAGAACTTCCACAGCAGCTCCCAAACTGGTCTGTCTGCCTTTACTCCTGTGCATAATCATTATCCCATGGCAGGAGAGTGTTCTTTTCAAATCTTGAGCCAGGTCATGTCACTTTCCTGCTGTAAACTCTCCTAATGCTTTCCTAACACACTTGGTATAAAAGTCAAGCATCCTACCCTGGATTTCAAAGTCTGCCTTGATTCACATCTGCCTTTCTCTCTCTCTCTCTCTCTCTCTCTCTCTCTCCCATCTTGAACCTCAGTCCCCTTTGCCCACCATATGCCATCATAACAGTCGTCTTTCTGGTTTACAAATACCACTGTGTTTGCTCTGCCATGGGGCCTTTGTACTGCGTGGTCCTTCTGCCTGGAATGTTCTTCCTGTTAACCTTTGATGGCTGGCTGCTTTTTTTTTTAGATCTCAGCTTAGATGTTATCTCCTCTGGGAAATCCCTTCTGACCAGCAAATTTGATGTAACCCCTCTGGTACTCTTTATCAAGTCCCCTTTACAAAAATTCTCAGCATGTGCATCACGTATTCTTTTTCTTAGTTTCTTATGTGTTTGCACTCTATTTTGCCCAGTAAAATATCAACACTGTGAGAGAAGAGGGCCACTCTCTGCCTTCTTCCGTGACCATAGTAATAGCTCAATAAACATTCCTGGAATGGATAAATGAGGGGTCTGGGCCCTTCTCTCATTGCTGTGGAATTCCTGATGAAGAATAGACTCAACTGGCCATGGAAAGATAGGAGAATAAGTGACAGTAAGAATTTACACATTGACATTGCCAGAATCATTTAGTTTTTAACTGTTTTAAGCTTTCCTCTTGCAGAGCCATTTTTAATAAGCCAAACAAGTTTTCTGAGCATCCCCCAAATGTAATACCCATGTGTAACTGCCTACATAGACACCTGCCCCAAATGTCCCAAATATGAAAACACTTGTCACAAATAATCCAGACAAGCACTCTGAAAGGCAGAACCTCTTCTCTTATAGGACCTGTGTTCCTTCTTGGGATGGTGCAGCAGGTCCTTGCAGGGTACAGGAACAAGGGTGGCCACATTGAGAAAGGTGAATGGACTCAGAGGGGTACAACCTAAGTGACACTTTGCCCGGACATCCTTGGTTATAGTTGACAAATATATGAACATGCCAAAAAGGTTTTTAGATATAATCATTCAAACTATGGGCACAATTAGCTTCCCCATAGCTGGAGTAATTACATTATGGCAACACAGAGGACATTTAAAAATAAATGGAAAGATTGAGTATATTTTGTAGAAGTAAATGCTGTGGAAGAAAAAGTAATAAAAGTTAGGTCTCCCAGCTTTTACTGCTCTTTCTCCTGAATGTGAAGGGGCTCATAGTATAAAAGCTGAGCTTAGCCATCTCCATGAATCAGAAGAGAATGATTAACAGGAAGACATTCAGCAAGGACCTGTCACGTATATTCCTTTGAACAGAAAGGGAACAGGCTGTTTCCTCAGAACTCTCATCTGCCATCATGAAATCCAGTACCAAAATTAGCCCAAATTACCCTCAAAATTAGCCTAATCAAGGAGCCAAGCTTAGTTATATCATGAATCATATATTCAGCAATGATATTAGCAAACTCCTCTTTTAACAAATCATCACTGTTCAGGGATGTTGAGAATCTAGTAATAATAATAACAACAATAGAAATAACAACATTAGCAACAATAATATCTAACTTTTAATAAGCACTGTGCCAGATACTCTTTGTAAGGACTTCATTATTAATAATACTATAAATTGATATTTATGTTATATTAATAATAATAATATAAGTTAACATAAGATAGTAAGTGCCACCCAGTGATCTGAATATTTTACATGTATGAATATATTTAGTGCTCATAACAATCTTATAAGGTAGGTACTATTAATATGTCTATTTTATAGATGAGGAAATTGAGGTCCAGCAGGGTTAATTGACTTGCTCAAGGTCACAGAGCTAGTGAGTGTCAGAGCCAGGCTTTGAACTTAGGCACCCTGACTCCAGAATCTGCTTTCCTACAGACAACATAAGGCCTTTGTAGTTGACCCCAGTCTTACCCACACTGCCATAGTTGTGTACACAGCATGGTTATAAGTGCTGGTAGGAGGGGCACTAAGCAGGGCAAGGGGAGGACCAGACATAGTCCCTCTTCTCAAAATATGAACAATGCCGTGGATATCTGAGAGAACATTTAAGTCACACCCTTAGACGTTGTATGATTAAATGCCAAAAAGCATGGACCAAAGATTTCCAACCTTGTAGTCCAGGATTCCAGAACAGTGCTAAAGTTTCATAAGGGGGTTTTGAATCTTTAGCTGTACCAATCATTGTCCCTTGACTGAATAAATAATGTCTCAATCATATATGTACAACTTTTTTTAAATGTATGCAAAATAGATGATTATGAAAATAAATATTCATTTAAAAGTTACTAAACTTAGGTGATTGTGATGATTCATTTTCTCAAATAACAGACATTAAAGATACATGACTAAGGTATACATAGAATTTTTGTGGGACAAAGTCTGGGAACCATTGGCTTGGTAAATGCTTAGTGGTGCACAGGAAAGTGAGAAGTGATGTTGGCTGAAGTGGTTAAGAAGGCTTTGTGGGAGAGGTGGAAATTGGACTGTGATTTGTTATTATATCAGTCAGCTATTACTAGTCATAAACCACTCCCAGATCTTGGTTATATAATATAATAAACACTTCATTTTGTCACCATTCTGGATCTGATGTGAGCAGGCTCAGCAGGGCTCATTTATGAATCTGTGGCCAGCTGTGGCAGTCTAGGCGGTTTGGGTGATCTTTGTTGGGCTCTCTCCCCAATCTGGGGCCTTGGCTTGGCCCACTGGGGGCTGACTATGCTCTGTTCCATTGTCTCAATCTCCAGCAGGCCAATAGGATATGTTCTCACAGGGTCATGGTGAGGGTAGAGGAACTAGAGACAGAGGAGAAGAGTTCAAAGTCCTTTGAGTCTCAGGTTAGCAACTGTCACATTGTCCCTTCCAGTGCATTCTACTGGCTAAACCAATAGTCACTAGACCAAGTCAAATTCAAGGAGCAAAATGGCTTCTTCATCTCATGATATGAGTGGCTGCAAAGTCACATTGCAGAGAGTGTGGATATAGGGAGCTAACGGAGCTGTTGATCTACTACAGTTATTAAAACCGAGAAGACCATGTGATAATTGAGGATTTATAGGTACTTTTGATGTGTGAGAGTAGTGTGTTTTCCTGTTGCATTTCACAAGCAGCAGGATGTTGGGCTGTGCGTCATAGGTGAAAGAGGACACTGAAACCTCTGACCAGAAGATCTTCTGTTCTACAGGGAGACCCCCTTCAGGTGTGGTAGACAGAAGGGAAGGCCATGCGAGGGCTCCAGGACCTTGTTTGGGCTCAACCAGAAAGAGGCATTGGTGATTCAACAGTGCTGGTCATGAGGAAGGAAGGGGGAATGGGGCCCAGCAGTTGTGCCATGCACATGCCGCATCTTTGCCCCTTCTGCCTTGGGACACCTCTAACTGTTTGGAGTACTGTCTTCTGCCCACTCCTAGGGAAGGAGTGGCTATTTCCATGGGAAGCAAAATTCCACAGTGGCAAGAACACGAGGTCTAATCTGGTTCTAAGATTAGAACAGTACTAACAGAACAAAGATTTTTGTGTGTATGTTCTGGTCATCATCTGAAATACTCACACACAGTGATCATATTGTTCAAAGCAAATTTCATTACCCACAGTCCTAGCCATGAGTTGCTTTTTTAGAACCTTCTTTGTTTCAGATTTGCTGAGTTATTCAGACTGTTAAAAAGCTAAGTGCATGTAAGAGCCCTAAATCAAGTCATCTGTCTAGAATATTTCCTTTGAGGAAAGTTCCCTTTAAAAACTTTTTTTTCTCACCCCCCCCTTTTTTTAAAATAAAAAGACTTCAAAGGGTAAATTGTTCTATTTTTCCTGTAGTGGTATCCTGGAAAGAAGAGGCAGCTTTTTGAAATGCACATCTCTTTGTAAATGCCAGGGGAAAAAAATGTGCACAGTTGTTATCACTCCTGCCATCAAAATTCTTTAATTTAAAGAAATATTCAGCTGTCTGAAATTAGGTTGCAGACTGTAGGGTTGAGTATCTTGTGGGTGGTATTTCTTGGTGAGATAAAACAGCATGTAAGAACTAATATGCAACTCAGGTTGGCAAAAATGCAGACAGTGAAGAGTAGAAGGCATGCTGCACTGGGAGAGGAGAGGGTGTAGATGGCAGGCAGGGTGGAAAGGGAGAGGAATTGCCCACAGAGCAGCAATTCAGTGATTCCCGTTGCGGACAGTTCAGCAAGCTGAAGATGTTGCTATAGGTGTCTAGAAGTGGATGTGCCCTTAAGCTTTCTCAACCAAGAGACCAGCTTCCAGAAGAATATTAACCCCTCACACTCAGACCACTGTTTCAACTTTTCCCTCCAGCGACTGCTTTAAAAAGGTCATGTTATCCTCCAACCCAGAGTTCCTCAACCTTGACACTCTTGACATTTGGGGCTGGATAACTCTTTGGGGAGGGGGACTGTGCTGTGCATTGTGGGGTGCTCATCAGCACCCCTGGCCTCTCTCACACAAGGAGCACCCTCTCCATCCACCCCTCCCACACACACACACACAATGACAACCAAAAATGTCTCCAGACATTACTAAGTACCCTTTAAGAGACAGAATAACCCTGGTTCAGAACCATTGCTCTAATACATTGGACCACAAACTGCTGAGCAAAACATAAATTGCTGAGAAATCCTAACAGGCAGATAAAAATCATTGCTATCCTTTTTTTTTTTTTTTTTACCCACCCAAGGAAGGAAAATTACCTTTAATTTCTAACCAGAAATAGATAATTCCTTCCATTCAAATCCCAGAATGATAACAAGGCAGAGCTTAGCTCTGTAAGAAATACGGTAAACTGTATTTGTGCCCTTTGGTGTGGAATAAGTGAACACGAGTCAGTCACAGCTGGTAATTTTTAGGGAGACACACAATTCCATGAAGAGAAGGTAGTAGCCAGAACCCACTTCGCTCACTTGACTCCTGGGGACACATCTGTTTGTCGCCCCTACAATTGTGGGTCAGAATGTCACCTTGTGAGACCAAATGGGAGATTCCACCATGGACACAGCAGGAGAATTAACCCCCCTCTTTCACCTTCACATAGACTAGGCCACTCTCACCTTTGTGGCCCCATGGTGTTTGGCTCAGATGTCTATTATCCACAAGGCTGTTTGTTGCCTCTCCCTGACCCTCCACTGAAGCCTGATCTCAAGACCCAGAGATTGTGTCTTATTTTACTAACACAGTGCCTAGTAGGCCCTTAATAAATAATTGATTAAGCCCTTACAAACTCACCATAGCTGAATTCAAATGGCCACAGAGTTTCTAATGTTTTATAAAATTACTTCCATAGTAAATCACTACTCCACAGCTAATGTTGTCGAAAATATGTTGGGAATTATAAATGCAGATAACTTATTTTCTTCCATATATATTTTGTAAATATGCACAAAACAAGTAAAATGGTTGTCAACTGTATCTCTGTGCAAACCTAAAATAATTATGTATAATTTTATACGTATATATGTATAAAATACGTATATATTTGTGATACATGTGCCTACATGTTACTGTGATTATATTGCATAACTTGTGAGGGTAATTTGTGTTTGAGCACTATTCATTTGCTCCAATCAATATGTGTTGAAATGATCTACTTCTGAATAACAAGAAGACAATGCAATGAATAACTACTTTTTTATGCAAGAAAAGACACTTTTGGAACATCAAATAAATGTTCTTTGTAAAAATACACATTTTTCACTCCCATCTTACACTTAGTGACATCTCAAATAAACCCAGAGAAATAAAGTACTAGACTACTGGGAAATCCTTGTCACTTTGTTAGAAATCTCTGAAGATAAGGCTCTGATAAACCGTAAATATGACAGCTAATTTCAACAGCTACTGTCAACTGCTGTGCATGTTTCATTAACACAAGAAGCTGAGCTGGGAATCCGCAAGCCTGTGACTGAATTAATAAGCCTGGCTTCCTTTTATGATGAGTGTTCCTTTAGGGCATGCTAATAATGGGCCTCCTTGTTCTACTTCAGATAGGGAATGTCAGAACAACAGTTATAATAAGACCTAAGATGTGAAATGGCCTATGGACTTTTAAGTTTTACAGTAAACTCTTTGGTGTATGTTTGAATCTGGTTACTCAACCAAAGCATTTCATGGAATCCATGGTCCAAGGAAGCCTTGCCACTCCTGCACCCTTGCCCGCCTTCCCTCCCACCACCACCCCCAGGACTGGCAGGAAGAGTGATGGAGTCACTTCCAAAAGTCAACTGTGTTTTTAAAATGCTTCTTCTGGAGAGTGGAGGAGGTATAACTGCGAGAGCAGTACAGCTCGGTTTGGCATTTCAGTGGCATCTCGTGGCCCACCCTGAGTCATTAGAGCTTCCGTAGTCCAGGTGGATGGTGAGTCAGCCACAGGACGTGCGCCTCCTGCCCCACGATGTGAAACTGAAGCAAAAACGTCTGCAGGAAGGCACGGGAAGGTGTAGATCTGATGCAGAGTGCAGCACGGACGGCTGCAGGGGTGAAGCGTGGCCTGAGAGTAGAGCACCCCAGAATTACTGGCCGCTTGAATGGATGAGGACACGTCCGGCAACACCCCTAAATCCTGTTGTAAAGTACATTTACTGCATGAAAAATCAAGCTAACAACTCAAACCTCCATATCACAAAAAGGTTCATTGTGTGCTTTTTTAAGGTTTTATGACCCTCTCAGGACATTTAAAATGCAACTGATCAAGCAGTACAGGAAAGTTTCTTCCTTTGCTTCCCTGTGTTTTTCATATCTTTTTCCTGGAAATAAACACATATTACTTGTTGAAAAGGAAAAACAATAGAAGTAGTTTCAGAAAAACAATTTAATTTACCAAAGTGGCATTTCCACATTCATTTTGTGAAGTAAATTTTGTTCATAGAGCCTTAGAGCTGGAGCCAACTTCACTTGTGGAGCAGCTGGGCCTTGTCCATGCCCAGCTGGGTGGTCTGTTTGTGGGATGGGAAAGCCGAAGTCCAGGGCAGGTGAGCAATGGGTCCACAGGTCCAGCCACGATGAGAACATGTAGACTCAGAACCTCGGACTCCTTCACCAAGAGTTGACACACTTAAATGTAAGGGACAGTGAGGCTGAATGTAAAAGACAGTTTATGCTAAATGGAGTTACTGGATTCTAGAATGTTTCTATAGATTATCTTTGGTGTCTTTGGCTATTCAGACATGTGTGACATCAAATGGTAAATAGCAGGACTATCACCGTCATGTTCATTAGCAGGTACTTGACTGGAATACCTGAAACTATGATAATTAAGCTTTTTTTTGGGAAAAAATTTCAATAAGGTGTTCACTTTTCTGTATTGTGTGTGCCAAAACTGAGTCTGCAGCCTTATTATGTAGTACAAATCAATTCACCCACACCTCCAGCATCAGTTTTCATGGGGAAGAAAGCAATTAAGATTTAGAGCAGGTGCTGCTCTGACTATTAATTATAAACCCTGTGGAACACATTGAAATATGCAGTGTAATTCTGAGAAACATCTCATTTTAAATTGGAAATGTTTCCTTGCCTTTTAAGGGGACCGTCTTAGGCAAAAACAGGGTTTAAATATTTTAATGTATGCAATAAAAATTTGACGCTTTCTGAAGCTTTGGTTATGAGGGGACTTGATTCTGTTAGATGATTCTAGGAATGAATAGAAGGTTGTGCATGGTTCTGATGCAGCAAAGTAAAATTTTGATATTTATAATAAAATAAAATAAAAGCAGCCCATGTCCAGAGAGAAGAGGTCTATATTGTTCATGGCTTGTGTGGCTCTGGAGTGTTCCTGGCTCCCGGGGGTGCAAGAAACAACAGAATGAGAAGTTGGGGTACCACAGAATGGCTGGTGGGATTGCTTTCCTTCAGTCCAATAAAGGAGCAGTGAACATGGGCACTTTGGCTCTAAAAAGCAGTTCACAGCAAGGGGGAACATGGGATGCCCAGGCCCAGAATACCAGTACGGCACCTTGAGAGCGCACTCTGCCTCTCCCCTACATTGCTAGAGAAGCCTTGTCAAAAAGGCATCCTATTCACAAATAGGCAAGAGAGTCTCACTACAAATGTGAACCCACATGGGAATTACCTAAAACAGTGGGTAAATTAAACACTCTGAGGGAGACACCAAAACTTATAAACAAAATAACTAAAATAAAACAGAGTTGATAGAGGAAAAAGATGAAGGCACTAAAAAAAAAAAAAAAAATGTTATTATGATATCTTTATAGGGGCAAAGGAGATCATACAGCCCTAAAACAAAGTCAGGTTATATGAATAATTATCAAATAAACTAAAAATGAGAACCATGATGATTGAAATAATAATTTCAATAGATAGACTAATGGTAACAGAGACAAAGCTTAAAAACAACATGCCAGAGTATGGAGCTAAGAAATTGTCTGAGAAGACAGTTCAAAAAAACAAAAAGAGGGAAAATGAAAAAAATGAAATTAAAACTATTAGAGGGGCACCTGGGTGGCTCAGCCGTTAAGCGTCTGCCTTCGGCTCAGGTCATGATCCCAGGGTCCTGGGATCGAGCTCCGCATCGGGCTCCCTGCTCTGTGGGAAGCCTGCTTCTCCCTCTCCCACTCCCCCTGCTTCTGTTCCTGCTCTCGCTAACTCTCTCTGTCAAATAAATAAATAAAATCTTAAAAAAAAAAAAAAAAAAAAACTATTAGAGAGCATTCCAAAAACTGTAACAGCTATCCCAAGGAAGAGAATAGAACAAAGAGAAAAAAATAACCTAAAAAATGGTATGGGACTACTTCCTGGAGTGGAACTATAATACCAGTTGGTTAGATTTTTTTTTTTTCTACTCTCAGAAATTAACTATATCTGCAATTACCATAAAGTAAGTGGATAACATTCACCTGCTAAATCCTGTCAGACTAGGCAAAAAATAAAAACAAGATAATTCGACGACATACTGCTTAGAAGAGATGTAAACGTGACACAGAAAGAGATCTTTGGGGAAAAAAATCTTTGAAAAGATTTACAAAACAGATGGTAACAAAAAACCTCAAGTGTGACAACATTACCTCAGACAAAATAGAATTCAAAGCAAAAAGAAAAAGGCATCAAAAGAAACAAAGAGGATATATTTCAGAGTCTGAAAAGGTGTAATTATCCGGGAAATTATAACATGAATCCTAATGTAACCAGCAAATTGCCTGAGCTACATAAGGCAAGAACTGGTACAAGTACAAAAAAATAATAATAATAATAAAATTCACAACCCTAAAGGGAGATTTTAAAATATTTGCCACTAAAATAGATGAACAGTCACAGATGCAGAAGATTCAAATGGCATAATTAATAAACTTAATCTAGATGCATATATTACTTATTACAAAATATTTACACTCACACAAACATTATGTGTGTGGATATAAAACATATACACAGACTTTGTAAACATACAGAACATGGAACATTCCCCAAACCGTCTATGTATTAACAAAAAGAAAATCTTAACAGATTTTGAAATTTCTAATCAAGCAAAAATTAGACCATACTCAACTATAATGCAATAAAATCAACATCAAAGAAATAGGAACAACAACAACAAAAAAAACAATCCCGGAACAATCCACCTGGAATCCTAAAAGCTCTAAAACCTTTCAAGTTAAAGGAGAAATCAAAATAGAAATTACTAGCTATTTAGAAATGAACTACAGTAAGAAAAACACATCCAAACCTACAGCATATAGGCAACTCTCAGAGGAAAATATATAGACCCCAGTGGCCTTATTGGAAGAAAAGGCAAGATTCCTTTATGAGGGTCTGAAATCCAACTCAAACTCGCTTAAGCAAATGGAAAAACTTATTTGCTTATGTAATTAAAGAATCCAGGGTAGACTTCAGACTGGGGAGGATCCAGGTGCTCAATGAATATCATCAGTTTCTGTTTTATTTGGGTTGCCGTCATTCTCAGGTAAACTCCCCCCCGTGAGACCGCACAACCATGGTCACCTGCAGTGCATGGCATGTCCATTCTTAGCTCAGCACTCCTGGGACTAACTACAGTGTGACCATTTTGAATGAGGAGTGGGTCTGTCCCACTCAAAACAAATACTAAGTAGGGGTGGGTATGAAAAACACCTAATGCAATAGAAAAGACTGAAAATAAACTAAACTTTTACTTAAAGAATAAAAAAGATAACAAAACAAACCCTAAGAAGTAAAAGAAAAAAGTCAACTAATTAAGCAAAATGTTATGAAATATGAAAAAGTAGCAGGATTGATGAGCAAAACCAAAACTTATTGAAAGCTTTACAACATGGATCCTTGGCAAGTCTGATCAAGAACAAGGGTAAAAACACAATACATGAGCAAAATTAGGGTCAAGAAAGAACAGAACTCAAGAAATGGATTATAAAAGAATACTTCTGGGGACTTGTTTTAAATAAAAACAAAACTACAAGTGAAAGAGATGATCTTCGGTGAAGATAAAAAATTAGTCAAAAGTTGGTCTTCTAAGAACTGACATGAAAACACACAGATAATGCACACATACATCCTAAAAAGAGCAAAGATAATATACCTAATAAGTGCCACTACATTTGGAATTTTGACAAGTACATCCTACCCAACACAAACGTATACCACCAATAATGCATAAATTGTTCCAGAGCTTAGAAAAGTATAAGAGCCCTCCTAGTTCATTTCATAATTTTGGCATGAGTCTGATGGCAAGACCAGGCAAAGACAGCATGAGAGATGATATGCAAATGTCACATATGAACAAAGGTGCAACAAATTCTATATAAAATATCTACAAATTGACCCCTGCAACTAATAAGAAAGCTCAGCAAGATACACAGATTCAAGATACACATGTAAATGGAGCTAACATTGTATTCACTGCTAATAACCAATTGAAAGTTCCAATGAAGGACTCATATTTTCAATAGAAACAAAAAATAAAATGCTTAGGAATGTCCTAAGAATGAGAAATAATAAGAAATATGCAAGACCCAAATGGAAAAATCTATAACATTTCCAGAAAGGCATGTACTGAGAACTGAGTAAACAGAGATCGTCCAAGTTCCTGTACAAGAAGAGGAAGGCTCATCAGCTCCCGCTTTAACTTCTGTGCTTCTAAAACTGGCTGCCTGCAGATGAGGAAGACACCTCCTCACCCAGAGGGATGGTCTCAGCCCACATAATTCGAGGACTGGGGGGCCTGCTTCCTGGGGACTCTGTGTAAGACTGTTGGGACAGGTTCTTCTGGCAAGTTCTCCTTAAGTATATTCTATCTTCTCCACATCAAGTTGCTTTGTTCTCCCCTGGAAAGCAACGCCGCCCCCTCCCCACCCCCCGGTGCCCTGTTCTTTTCCTTTTCTCAAGGGCAGGTCTTCTATGACCCATTTCTCATTCTCAGATTTTCTGCTTTCCAACAAGTTTTGCCAGTTTCAGAAGCTGCTTTCAGGGACAAAATGATTCTCCACTCTGTTCCCTTGTCACTCCTTCATCCTTTAGCTATTTCTGCAGATCAGTGAAGAGTAGGGGTGGGAGGAGGGCTGAGGAACTCAGTTACTCTGTGGAACTCTGAGGTGGTCAAGGTTGCTTCTGGGCCTCTCCGTCACCAGCCCCCCACCAACAGGTGCCAAGCACACTCAGTGGAAGGGCACACCTAGTTGCAAAGGCAACAAACACCAGCTATCCTCTTGGCCTGGTGTCCCATTTGCTAGCCTTCAGGTCCCAAACCCCATTCTGGCACTGGCCTGCCCGTCAGTGAGAGGGATGTCACCTGGAGCTGGAAGAAGAGGAGCCACAGTCTGTCTGCATTTAGATACGAATTCCTCAGAAGTCACAAATGGGCTGGAGGTTATACTTGACGGAGACTGTAATCCACTGGGGGAAAAGCTTGTACTACTCACTAGTAGTCACTATCATAGTCATTATGCGTCTGCCCTTTTCCCTTTCCTCCCCCACTAACCGACCCTCGTTCCTCCAACTTTTCAGTTCCTCCTGTTTCTTACCTGCTTCCCACTTCCTGAGCTGCTTCTGCCAGTCTTACACCCACACTGCCCTTCCTGGTTTTTGTTTGTGTTCATTTTTATTTGTACTTACCCTACCCCACCCCCTCTCTTTTTCCTGCATTGTGGTCTAACTCAATTCACAGATTCTTGAGTTGGAGCCAATAAAGATGTTGTCTTTGGCTCATCCATTCTGCTTTCCTCCCCACTAAGCCTTCTCTCCAGCCTCCTGTCCCGCTTCAGGCTCAGCATTTTCTGAGGCCAAAGAGTCAGCACAGGGAGAGGCCTGGACGGGAGGCACTGGGGTTGCAAACTCAAGTCCCCCCCAGGGTCCAGGCAGGTGATCCTGGTTTGTGAATGGGCCAGATGGCACACTGGCAGGCGCATGCCCAACGAGAGGGAACAGCTGCTACTCGGCTTCCCTGATTAGTGCCAGGTGGGCGCACGGGCCTGGAGCTGCCAGAATGCTCAGTTTTGAAGAAGCCAGAAATGTCTTTGTTATCAGAAACATCTCAGGGCCCAAACACTATACAGTTCTTTAGCTAGTCCTGGAAACCTGTGGGAGGGAATGACTGGCTGTAGCTCAAACTTCTAGCTTGTTGAAGATTGCGATCTCCCACCTGGGGAGTGGTGCTCAAATAAAGCAGAGAGCAGATGGGAGTCCCACAGGAGGCCTGGATGCCCTCCTCCCTTTCTCTCTCAGGACTGACTCGCGGACCTAACACCAGTTATAGTGTGTCAGGCAGCAAGCCCTTTACATGTGTTATCGCACGGAATCCTGACAAGATCCATGAAAGTGGGATTGCAAGATATAGCACATAAAAACACAAGACGCCATTAAATTTGGATTTTTGCATGGGATACACTTATACCAAAAATTTCTTTTTCCGAAATTGCAATTTAACTGGACATCCTGTGTTTCATCTGGTGACTCTACGTGGGAGTGAAGTACCATCTTTATCTCATTTTGCAAAAGAGGCTCATCACTTGTGAGTTGCCGGAAGTTACCTAACATGAACAGTGGAGTCAGGATTCAAACCAGACCAGTTCATTTCCTAAGCCCACCCTTAACCTCCACATAAGTGTTTCTTTCTCAAACCTTGGTTCACTGATATCATGGGCCCAGGGATTAGGGAATAATCCCCAAACTAATTTTTTTTTAAGTTAATGACAGTCTTAAACCCTTGCTAACTTACTTGTTAAACAGATAAGAAGTGGAATCCTGATTTGAATAGGCCAATTATAATAAAACATTTGTAAGACATTCTGGAAAATTTGAACACAGACTAGATACTTAATTACATTGAGAAATTAAATGTAATGAAGGAACTGTGACTTAGTTTTTGGTGAAAAATAGTCCTTATCTTTTAGAAATGCATGTTGAAGTATTTACAAATGATATGATGTCTGGGGTTGGCTTCAAAATAATACATTATGAGATAAATGAAGAATAGAAATAAGACTGACCGGGGCGTCTGGGTGGCACAGTCGGTTGAGCATCCGACTCTTGGTTTTGGCTCAGGTCCCGATCTCACGGTTGTACGATCGAGCCCTGCGTCAGGCTCCGTGCTCAGCGGCACTCAGCACAGAGTCTGCTTAAGATTCTCTCTCCCTCTTGCTATCTTCTTCTTTTTTTTTTTCTGCCTCTCCCCTCCGTGTGCTCGTGTTCTCTTTCTCTCTCAAATAAATAAATCTTTAAAAAAAAAAGAAAAGAAGACTGGCCATGAAGCTGGGTGGTGGATACATCTGGGCTCCTTATACCACCTCTATCTCTGTACACAAAAGTAGACACAAAAGTCTATTTGAAAATTTACATAATATGAACAAAAATTAGACCCCTTTTCCAGCAACAATTGCAACTAAAAGATATTTCATGAAATAGACTAGTTTCTCACATCAGTATTTATTAAACCAAAGTCCAAGCATTCTTTGGGATTCCTGAGAATTGTATTTTCTTTGAAATAAGTGTATATAATTTTCTTTTTTTTTTTTAAAGATTTTATTTATTTATTTGACAGAGAAAGACACAGCAAGAGAGGGAACACAAGCAGGGGGAGTGGGAGAGGGAGAAGCAGGCTTCCGCGGAGCGGGGATCCCGATGCGGGGCTCGATCCCAGGACCCTGGGATCATGACCTGAGCCGAAGGCAGATGCTTAACAACTGAGCCACCCAGGCGCCCCTATAATTTTCAAATTTGAGAAATCCCAAATGCCACTTTATTGTTAAATATATACAAATGCAACAGAAACACTTCCAGGATTTTAAGGCTATTGGAACTCTTCTTTGAAGTTAAAATGGATAAGTGCTTTTTATTTTTTTTTTAGAATTTTCACTGTGTGGGTGGGTGGCAAAACTTCCAGACTATGCAACAAGATAGCTGCACACACCTCTAACATATGACAGAGGAAATTCCAAGACTGCTCTTAGTTTTATACAATATGTTTGTGTTGGACTATCTACTGAGCTGGAATGGCAGGACGGGGAAATGGCCTCATGACTCAAAAATGTTGGGCCAAGTGATGGTGACTGCAATGGGCCCTGACTTGCGTGTAGCCTCAGACAAGGGTACCGCTGCAGAGCTCACTTAAAGAAATGTGTCCTGCCCCTTGGACAGCAGCATTACCACTGGCTGCCTTCCAAGCACATGCCTGGTCATCATCTCTATGTGTGTACTGGCCTTCAAGGGCAGAAACAAGCTTGTCCCTCCAAGATCTTCCCATAACTGGGCATAGTTAATAGTCATGGGGAGAGGAAGAAGGAAGACAGGTAGAAGAATCGCACAGTATGAGAAAGCTGGGCAGAGAGGAAGCACTGAATAGGGTTCAGTTGTGGCAGACTGTCAGAAATTGCCCTCAGGTGGAACTTGGGAGAATTTGGGCCGTAGATACAAATGCTTCCCAGCCGTGTGCCTTGGGATAGTGATCCCTCCCATCGTCAGGACACCAGGCTCTGCCGGGGTGACTAGAGACCCATGGATGGTCATCTTCATTGAAAATTGTCTTGTCTGGTTTCCAAGTTACCTCCAGGGGACATCAGTGTACCACACAGATGTTGCCATTTTTCATGAGTAACATCATCTGAAAAACGTACTATAGAATTTATATTTACGTTTGCACAGAAACAACCAGCCAGACCCCAGATGCCCTTGCCGTTCACTACTCATTGTCTAAACGCCATGTGGCAGGAACTTCAACTCCAAGGCTGCAAACCGACATGGCTTCCAACCGACATGGCTTCCTCAGGTGAAGGACTAGTTCCCATGCTGAGTTTATACCACCTAAGTACATAGCCGTGTTGAGATAACCAGTCTGAAAGACCCATGATTATCTTTTCTCATGGAGCCGTGCCCAGTAGAATCACTGTCAGTGTGGTGGGTTCACTACTCAAGCTATATCCCGTACCTCAGCTAGGGTCCTATCAGAGACACTGAGGAAATAATTTTGTATCTGTTTAAGTCCTTTATAATATTTAGTGGCAGAGGGGATGTAGTTCCTTTAATTTTTTTTTTTTTTAATCTTCGTTTTTGGATTGGAGAGCTTAGTTTCTTTTTTTCTCTCCACTTTAAAGCATATGTACAATTTTTAGAAGCCTAATCAGATTGTTAGGTAGAAAAGCAATTTCAGTGCACAAAAAGATAATTAATGTGCAGAAATAGTGAGGTGGAACACCTGAGAGGAAAGAAGGATCTCAGCTGACCAGGCAAAGGGAGTTGGCATGTGCCAAATAAGGTGTGTGATCCTAGGTCTATACTCTTCTTAAGTGCTTTGCTAGTTTGTCTATGCAAGGGACAGTCAGTGCGGAGCATAAGAGAGCTGTTTGTAGCAAGGCTAGGTGCTTGGAGGAGGGAGCTGGCCGGGAGCTGCCTGGCAAGGACTTGAGATCAGGAGATTAGCAAATTTCCGGAAGGGATCTGCAGTAACAGTCCGGTCAGCCTGACAGCCTCCCTCCTGCCAGTTTCTCTGCCATGATTGCATCTGTAAATGGGCCAAAGGCCGTGGGCTTTCATTCTACAGCAACTCAGGGAGGCAGATCAGGAGTGACGTCCAAGTGGGTGTGCCAAGGAGCCCCCACCAGGCACGGGGAGAGATGCATGGAATAAATGAGCTTCGAGGGATTTGAATCAAATGGGAAGGAAGAGGCAGGAGGTGGGACTCTATGACATAAGGAGTTCACTCCATTGTCCCAACAGGGCCACCATCACCATCTGAGTGTGGAGGTTAGCCGCTACTGGCTGGGTGTGGGGAATCGAGAGGGAGCAGGTGTGTGATGACACTCACAGAGAGGCCAGGCTTCCTGTGAAGACCTCGGAGCCACTGGCACAGAGCAGAGAGCCGGACTCTAGCAGAGCTTGGGCCTGCAGGTAATCGAGAGGGTGTGGGCGAGTTCAAAAGGACAAAACGGCCTTCTGTGCAAGATTTGGAGAGAGGCTTTCCTGTTAGAAAAGGACCAGCTGGGGCACCTGGGTGGCTCAGTCGTTAAGCATCTGCCTTCGGCTCAGGTCATGATCCCAGGGTCCTGGGATCGAGCCCCACAGCGGACTCCCTGCTCCGTGGGAAGCCTGCTTCTCCCTCTCCCACTCCTCCTGCTTGCGTTCCCTCTCTCACTGTGTCTCTATCTGTCAAATAAATAAATAAATAAATAAATAGAAAGAAAGAAAGAAAAGGACCAGCTATGGTCCACAGCGGTGCTTCTTAAGCTTTAAGGTGTGCAGGAGTCACTCCGGGATCTTGTGAAAATGTGCATCCCGATTCCGTAGCTCTGGGGCAGGCCTGAGAGTCTGCATTCCTAACAAGGTCCCTGATGATGATATTGTCACTGAAAGCAAAGTTCTCTGACAAGAATGCCAAAATCTAGATTCCTCCCAAGGAAGATTTTTGAGCTGAAGAGAAGTCAAAGACAATTAGTAAGCCAGTTTTACCTTGGGCCTGAGTGTGACCATGATTGGATTAAATGATGATTTTTAGCAGGTTAAGAATTGTTGCTAAGGGTAAGAAATTGTGTCTAGGTGCTTGTATTTCTTTAGCATTTGCTCTAATGGCTGTCAGTTTGTAAATATAAAATTTTTATGTCCATGCTTAGTTCATTTAGAAAAGAATTCATTTCTTACACTGGCACATGATAGCGGTTGAGTAAATATTTATATTTAGTGAATAAATAAGCAAACAAACAAGTGAAAATGCCTTGTGCATTCAGACTTAGCAAGCTAATGAAAAAGACTATTTCAGTTTGAAACGCCACGACCTATAGCTTCTCAGGGTCTCGCTCAGCCTCTACCTTCCATCGCGGTCGTATTTAAGGGAGAAGCAATAAGAGGGTGTCTCGCTCCTCCGTGGGGCAGTGTCAGACTACAGCCTCCTGCCAGGATCAGGGTCCTTTGCCTCAGGAGCCGTGAGTGCTGCTGGGCTCCTCCACGAGTGGGAGGATTCTCCCTTACTTCCTGCAGGCCTCTCTCCCTTTCCCTCCCACCGACTTCATTTTTCCCCTTACCCCTCTCTGACATTCTACCTATTTACCTGTCTGTTGTCTATCTTGTCCCCCTAGGGCCTGAGCTCCGTGAGACAGGGACTTTGTTTTGTCTGTTGTATCCCCAGCTCCAAGAAGAGTACCTGGCATCCTACAGGTGCTGGATAAATCTTTGTCAAATGAATGGATGTGTGAGAGAATGAAGTGGACTAATCACGAGTGTCTGACCTTCTCTTCTCTTAAAATGAGTTTCCGAAGTGATTTCTCAGTCCCTATTAAATAAATTCATTCTGTGCAAGGCATTCCCCACCAGTGCATCAGTCTTGTCCAGACTTATCTAGATGCCAGTGGGGAGCATAACTCCCTCTGGAAACTCCTGCTGGACCACATCTCTCTCCTTCATCCCCACCCTCCCCTCATCTCCCCTAGTGATGAGGAGCCCCTTCAATTTCTCCTTTATCTCTCTGGCCCAGATAGATAGATAGATAGATAGATAGATAGATAGATAGATAGATAGGCAGACAAACTTTGATTTCTAGTATCTGCTATTGTTTCTAATTTTTTTAAGAAGAAAAAAAACAAATAGTAAAAAAGAGGGAGTAAATGGTCTGGGGAAAGCACTTTTGAAATATATTTTTCTGAGTAAATAGAAGAGAAATATGCCAGACTGAAGTAGATGAAAGCAATGCAGTATTCACCCAGAGAAACCACTATTTTATTTTCAAGATATTTTTACTTTATGACTAGGTTTTAGAGCCTTCTCATTATTTTATTTCCTCAGCTTTGTTTGCTGAGATTTTATGTAGTTTAATCTCCTGTTGCTCTCTGTAGATGATGACTTTACTGTCCCCATACCATGGGCAAGACCACCTGTGTCTTCCTACAGTTTCCAGTGTGTGCATACCAAACGTGGAAACATTCCCACATGGCTATGTAAAAATCTGGATCTATAAGACCTGAAAGTTGATGATTTTTATATAATTTTATAGTTTTTGAAAATTATAAAATTCCTGAAATTTGTAACTCCTCCTCTCACTCTGCTCCTTCTGCCCCTCCCCTCTGTCCCAATAAATATTTAGGTTTGGGAATGTGCCCTCACAGAAGCCCTAGTTACATTTACTTATAAATATACAGTTATTAGCTTGGGAATTTGGTCGGGGAAGAAAAAAAATCTTCAAATAACTTCCCCCAAAGAGCAAAAGTCATGATGAACTTTTTGTCACCTGGAGCTCCTGCCCAGCAGAGCTGCTCGTGGAGTTGACTTTAGTCTTGGCGTCTAGGTGCATGAGGAGATGTGGTGGGAGCCGGGAGAGGCCACTGCGACAAAGAAGGAAGGAGCAGGTCAAGTCCAGGGAGAGAGCAACTCTGCACACCCAGGGCCAGTGTGAGGAGCTTCACATGTATTTGCTGACTTCTTGGAGGTGTTCTGGGGATGGCAACAGCAGTATCTGTGTGTTAACTTGGTTTCTTTGCACATGGATCCCCGTTGATACTGCTAGACCCTTCACAGAGTCCATGTCACAGTGCTGGCGGGGGGCGGGGGGGTGGTGGGGTGAGACCACCGTCTGCTGCCACCTTCATAATCGAAAGCTTGAAGTCAGATGAACACAGGCCTTTTTTGACCAGTAATCAAGTAGGGCCAAGAGGTCCACATTAGCAAGAGACATAAGAAATTCCAAAATTCATCTAAGCCAACGAGCAAGTCCCATGGTCCTCTGCCAAAATACTTTGAATCAGTAACAAAAAAAAAAGGGTTTTTTTGTTTTTTTTTTTAAGATTTTATTTATTTATTTGACAGAGAAAGACACAGCGATAGAGGGAACATAAGCAGGCGGAGTGGGAGAGGGAGAAGCAGACTTCCCGCCAAGCAGGGAACCCAATGCGGGGCTCGATCCCAGGACCCTGAGATCATGACCTGAGCTGAAGGCAGATGCTTAACGACTGAGCCACCCAGGCACCCCAAAAATGTTATTTTTTAAAAAGGAAAAAAACTAAGGGAAATTTTGTGAAATTTGTCTTTGCTCTGGTAAGAGATGGTGCTGTTTTCATCTTTCTAAATGTTCAAGTAGCCTGAGTTGATTGTTCCCAAGGAATGGAAACATTTGCATTAGAATCTGTTGGGCTTAGAATTCAAATGCTTTGAAACTGTGGGCTAGGCCCAAGGCTCCCACACCTGGGTGTATATTGGAACAGCCCAAGAATTAGAATCTCAGGCTCAGACTGGCCTCAGCCAGGGGTCTTCAGAGCGGGTGCAGGGACACAGGGGGTGTACTAGAGAACCCACTGCAGGGCAAGAGGAAAAGATGAAAACTTCTATTTTTATATATTTCATCTCATCTTTAAAAATAATATTTACCGGGGCACCTGGGTGGTTCAGTCGGTTAAATATCTGCCTTCGGCTCAGGTCATGATCCCGGGGTCCTGGGATCGAGCCCCACATCGGGCTCCCTGCTCAGTGGAGAGTCTCCTTCTCCCTCTTCCTCTGACGCTCCCCCTGCTTGTGCTCTCCCTCTCTTTGTCTGACAAATAAATAAATAAAATCTAAAAATATATATATATATTTATTATTTATGTTCAGAATGTATGTAATGTATGTTTAAATATATAATATACTTAAAGTATACATAATATCACTTATTTTGTATGTTTACAGTGTATACTTGCCTATTTCATATATAAGTAAATGGATATTCATATTTTGGGGTTCATGCTTGGAAAGTTTTACACAGGGGAACATGACTAAAATTTTGAAGGCCACAGACCTAGGTCACTGGAGCAACCTCCAAGTGGTCTGCCCCTGTGGCGCATCTCTCATCCTTAATCCTCCCGTTTGTCACGTCACACGCCTCAGTGGCTTCTCACCCTCAGGAAAGGCACATTGCATGTGCCCCTCCCTCCAGCCTCTCTGCTCTCCATCAGCCTCACTCTACTCCACAGTCCAGCCATTTGGGACCAATCCTGCACCCCAGACCCCTGTGTAGGTGGTCTTTCCCAGGCCTTTACCCACACTGTTCCTTTTCCTGGGACGTTCTCTTCTTTCCAACCTAACTTGGTTAATTTCTGTGCAACCTTTAGAGCTCAGTTTAGATATTATTGGCTTGGACCCCAAAGATTGGGCCAGGAGGCCTCCCCATGTGTTCTCAGAGCCACCAATGCTTCCCACCATAAGGAGCAATCATAATGCACGGAAACTCCCTGTTTACCCTAGTGTGCTGTAAACCCTCGGAGGGCAGGTTTGTCTGGCTTATCATTGTAATTCCAGTGCCTGGTATATAATAGATATGTCAGATGTAAGTGGAAACCATTCCGTTGTTAAACAATAAAAGTGGGTCCTCTTTTGATGTTTAGTCCCCTCCTCCCCATCTTTTATAGTTTCATAAGAAGAACAAGAGAATTCACAGTTTCCATATTACCCAATGCACAATCCCAGGAGATTAAATTGTATGATCAAGATATAACATTGGGGATATGTGAATGAATCTCTCATCCAGACCACCAAATCTCATCAGAGGACATTTGGCCATTGGAAGGAATAAAAGAAAGAAAAAGAAAAGTAGCAAAGGAGGAAGCATTTTCATCTACTTGGAAGTGAAGATTAAAATACATTCTCTTCTCTTTACAATCCCAAGCACTAAGCAGAAGTTATAACTTTATAAGGCTGCACTGCACACTATTCACCACACAGCCTTCACTACAGAAAAGTCATTTAAAAAGATGCTCAATAGTAGGATCACTCTCCTGCCAACAACAGCTTATAGGAACACAAGATAGACAGCCGCGGTGTCCACCCAGGGTGGAGACTATCGCTCTCATCCAAGGCATTGCCATGAGTTTCTAGTTTATATGGGAGACTAGGGGCAGAGGTTATCAAGTGACACAAATAAAACATCACACTACGAGCCCAGCTAATCCCAGAATACCATTCCTTCCATGGTTTCCTGACATTAGAAATAGACATCCAGATGCGTCCAAACTCCCTTAAGTAAGTTCACACGGGCTTAAGTCCACAATTTGAGATCAGCCCAACACAGGATTGTTAGTTCTGTGTTCCAGCTCTGCCAGTTCCTGAAGGAGTAGAGGTTCTGTAGTCTCCATACCACTCGGTGACGTGTTTGGGCCACAGCGTTGGCACTGATTGCTCATCCATCTCCTCAAGGACGTCTCACTTCTCATTCCTGTTTAATGAAATCACTGCTGTAAGTTCAAGTATGGCATCCCTGCAATCATCAACTCATCTCATCCCCACACGTTTCCCCATTCTGAACCACACTCCACCCAGACCTGACCCTCCAAACCCTTCCATGTGTCCCCTAAATTTCCAGAAACCTCACAGTATCTTCAACCACATTGTTGAACATGCCCTTCAGCTCTTGGCCTTCTCAGAAAGCCAGCTACCCGTGGGGACTCTGCAAGTGCCACATTCTCTGGTGCCCCCTCCACATACACACCCCTACCAACAGCAGGGGGCTCAAGAAGAGGCTTCCCAGAGGAAGGGCTATCCAAGATGCACGCTGTCAGGCAGGATCGGTTACAGATTTTGCAGGGCCCAGGGCAAATAAAAATTTGTGTCCCCTTGTTCAGAAATTATTAAGAATTTCAAGACGGTGACAGCAAAATATTAAACCAAGTAGGAGGACCTTCTGAGCACAGGACCCTGAGTGACTGCATGTCTCATATGCCTGTGAAGGCGGGCCTGCTGTCAGAGTCCCTTAGGACTTGGATAAGAGAGTGTGGATAAGCATGATTCTTATCAACACGACCTAAGATTTGAAAATGAGAAAGACCCTCGTTTGTCCAGCGTCTTGTTTGAAAGAGGTAATATATTATCTTCTCTCTTTAAAGGAGTTTTCTGAGGCTCAGAGGAGTGAAATTCCCCCCATCTCAGAAAAAGTCAGTAGCATTAGGCTATCAGAGCCATGTTTCCACCAGGGCAAAAACAGTTCTCAAGGAAAGGACAAGTGGTATTCTTTCTCTCTGTTTCCTGGGTGAACTGGGCAAGTAGGGGAGGAAGTGAAGCTAAGCCAGTGCGTGCCGAGGCAGCCTGACCTCTTCTGTAGGGGCCGTCCAGATGAGCCTCTAGCTAGGCACTGCAGAAATGGTAGCAGCCAGGAGGATTTCCCAGGGACTAGTGAGACTGGCCGAATTTGCCTCCAACAAAAGTGTCAGCAGCATTCGCTTTTGCTCACTTAATGTCCTCTCTCCCTTGCATTGATCCTCTCTGGCTCTGAGTCTTTTAAATATCAAAGGAGTCCTTCATGGTGGACTTCCGGTATCTGCAGGTTGGTGGTGGGAGACACGTCCATGGCGCTGGAAGCCTTCCAGTGCCCAGTCCTGCTACAGAGGTGGCCATGCATGGCCCATGTCTGTAGCTGTACCCTGCCTGCAGAGAGAACACCAGTCCATCTCCTTGGAAGACTGGCCTGGGACTTGTGAACATGCCCAGTGTCGGCTGAATAAGACCAGCTGGTGTGAACACAACAAGCCAGGGCACATGCTGGGCTAGAGCTTGACAAGGTTCTGCTAGGTAATTAGGCCACCCTTTCCTCTTTGGGAACAACATAAGTCTCTCCAAAACAAAAACAAAAACGAAAGCAGCCACTAACATGGCTGCCATGACTCAGAGCAGTTAGATGCATGTTGTTGTGTGAGGCTGTAGGTTTCTTTGGGGTGTCAAGCAGGATGAGGGCATATGCTGTGGCTTCGGCTTAATATAACAGAGACATACGAGCTTTCTGCTTCAGGCATGTGTGGGTATGTGTTTAAAGTTACTGTCACACCCAAAAGTGAATGCCAGGAAAGAAACTTCACATTTTCCATGCCCTGCAGCTTCTTTGCCTCAAGATCATCCCCTACTCGCCGTCTCTGTACTTGCCAAGGAAAGCCAGCACCTTCCATAGTTGTTGGTACATGACAGAAGCAGACCTGTGACAGATGTTTGCTGAATGGGTGAATGAATGAATGAATGAACAAACAAATTAAGGAACTCACTGCTGCTGGGCTTGGCCACCACCAGATGGAAACAGATGAAAATGTAGTCTGTCAAAAGCAAGTTGGATTGCTCCCTTGTGGTACTATATTGACTATGAGAAAGCACAACTTTCTACAAGGGCTAACTAGCATGCTCCCATTTTTGCATAGTAATAGACTTCTATAGCCTATTATGTAGTGTATACATTTAAAAGGAGGAATACTTTAATTAACATATCTATTTTATTATTAATGATACAATGCGTAAAATGCCTTGGGATTCACGAAGATGAAAGTGAGCAATTTAAATGTGGGATATTATTATGTTTCTTATAATTACAGTATGTGTATACAACAGTTCATTGTGAGCACCCATCAAACAAAGTACCCCAAGAAGCTGCTGCTATAAAACGCAGTGGTTGGAAGGGTTCAGCTAGGCCAGAGGATCCCATTTTTAAAGGAGTTGTGTTGGCTCACTGCTTCTGGGAACACTTTGGTGTGATTCAGGAGCTTCAAATTCCACTGGCCCAGCCTTGAACATTAATTAATTTTAAGACGTTCAAAGAGTAAAACACAGCTCCTCCTAAACTTCCCAGGAGAATATTCATTGCACCTCCTAAGGCAGTGAGCACTCACAGCATGAGAAAGCTCTCCATAGTTGTGGGTAGCCTGAGTCATTCAAAGCTGGGGAATGGGGGTGGAGGTGGGGGCAGTGGGAACATGGGCGGGGGGAAACAGACCCTTCTCATTTCTTATACATCTATGGACCCATCTTTCATTGACTCAACATGAATTTTCTTTTTTTTTTTTTTTAAGATTTTATTTATTCATTTGAGACACAGAGATAGAGAGAAAGAGAGAGAAAGCATGAGCAGGGAGAGAGCAGAGGGAGAGGGAGAAGCAGGCTCCTTGCTGAGCCAGGAGCCCGATGTGGGGCTCGATCCCAGGACCCCGGGATCATGACCTGAGCTGAAGGCAGATGCCTAACCATCTGAACCACCCAGGTGCCCCTCAACATGAATTTTCAATAAAGCCAATATGTCCTCCAAGTAGGCAAAAACTGATTTCATAGAGCAAAAAATTCTTAGCTTTTTTATATGTAACATGCACAGGTATTCGTATAGTACATTAAAAATAGCTCTTAATAATGTTTCTGTGGTATTAAAATACATGGGGGAAGAAAATTCGGAAATAAATATCTAAGAAGTCTCCTTAGGGGAGTGAAAAATGAAGAAAAAGTTTGAGAAATACTGCTCTTGCTTTCTAAGAAAAGTTTAACTGATATTAGAAAGGCAGTTTCTCCATTATGTGGGAAGCAAGCTTAGGGGGATCACAGAAGCCTGGTAAGAAATAGGTCTTCCCAGGGACCCATCACTGTGTCATTTAATGGAAACCTGGCATTCCACAATTATGGATTTTTTCTTGTGACCTAAATTTTGAATCCTTGCCAAAGTGTGACTATCTCTGAATGAGGTAATACTTTTAATTTTATCATCCACTTATATCTTGGCATAAGGATCTATCAATTCCTTTTCTAACATCAGTTTAACTAGGAGAAGAAGAGACTATGAGGGTATTTGGTACGTGAGGGCGGGAAGAGGGCACACTTGGGGAAGGGGGTATACCAAAGGAAAGGTCAAAAATATGATGGGGCAAATTGCCGAGTTCCATCTACAGTCTCAATGTTAAGAAATATATTTATCTTCTAGAACTCTATTTAACTTTTTAAAGATTTCATTCTGCTGAGGTCCCCCCCCCAAAAAAAAATCATGACCAATTCAGGGTCTGTCCGTTTCCCAGAACTGGGCATGAGTTCCATGTAGAGTCAGGGCATGGGTGATGGTGGGTCATGCTGTGACCGGTCTTCAGTGTCATCTGTCATCTCATCTGGGCTTTGTCATGCAGATCAACACCGAGCCACCCTGCCAGGCCCTGCAGGTTTACTCTACCTCCATGCTGGGGACTTGGTGAGACGCTCTAGCCCCATAGGCCTAGGTACACCCCATTCTCTTGGTCTTGCCTCCTTTCTGCGATTCTACCCAGGTGAGGGCACAGGTCTTGTCTAATTCTCAGTATCCCCCCAAAAGCTATCTGAGGTTTTCACCTTCACCCCTCACCCCCCACCTGTGGGAGGCCCCACTTCACAGAGACAGGCACAAGGGGTGGAGATGCCACCTAAGCTCCCATTGCCTCCACCTCACCTTTCCTCCCTGCTGCAGCCTCGGGAGTGCCTGCCAAGTTTCCAGGCTAAGGAGCTCCATCAACAAAGAGTCTTCCAAACTCATGGCTTGTGCACATCTGTCCTTTCTGGCTGCCCTGCAGGCCATGGCTTCTGTGATTCAAAAGGCCTGGCTGGACTCCTCTTTGCTCTGCTCTCTGCTATGTCACACCTGCGCCGAGGCAGCGTGTGCAGAAATGCCAAGCCGACAGGACAGAGACGGGCCAAGAGGAAGAAGGAAATGCCAAGGGAGCAAAAACCAGTTCATATTTCAAAATATTTTACCCCTTTTTTTTAAAAAAAAAGGCATATTGTTTCACAATTTGGAGGTTGATCCACTACCCCAGCACTGGTTTTCTTGACTTCCATTCTAGACTGTATTCAGAGAAATTGCCATGAATTTTAGTCATACAGGTGTGTCCTTCATAACACAAACCAAGTAAAAACTGCCTCTCCTTTTTGCTCAGATTGTCATATATTTCAATGGGGATAGAATAATAAAATTGTGAGTTTAGCTCCCAAGGTGAGACTGGCATAAAAAAAATCATCTGGATGACTAATGCATAACAATTTTAAAATTCTGTGATTATTTGGGTGTGAAATAAATGCTGTTGAAATGAATTATTTCAGGTCTGATAAGAACCAGGTAACTCTAGATAATACTTTGAAATGAAAATAGGTTGAAAAAAATTACAAAGCCTTTCTAATTGTCCAGATGGAAAGTACGTTGATCATTCTGCCCCAAAGAGAAGCTACTGATGCTGCTTGGGTGGGGGTGACTGGAAACCAAGGGTAGAATCTGTAAATGCAACAGCTACAGAACCAAAGTTTGCAACAGTATAAGCTGAACTACTCTGGCTTGGCTTTACTGAGCATGTGGGGATGCTTGTCATTGCTGGGGATGTTGTCCTCACAGGAGAAATCAGACTTTCACACAGTAGGTTCTCAACTCATTTGGTGAACTTGTTTCTTCCTCAAAGTGATACTTCAGATATGAGGTGGGGCAGAGGGTACCTTCTTCTTCTTTTTTTTTAAGATTTATTTATTTGAGAGAGAGAGAGAGCAAGGGGAGAGACAGAGGGAGAGAGAGAGAGAGAATCCTCAAGCTGACTTCCCACTGAGTATAGAGCCTAACTCGGGGCTTGATCCCAGGACCCTGAGATCATGACCTGAACCGAAATCAGGAAGTTGGACACTTAACCAACTCAACCACCCAGGTGCCCTGGGGAGTACCTTGCTCTTATGTTTTTTACAGTCTGATTATCTCATATTTACAATCCACATGTGTTCCTGAGGAGGAGCTCAAGGTGTCTTATTCCTTCCTTAGAGACATTGCTGGGGAGCCATGATGGGAAGAGTGATAAACATCAATTTAAAGAGCAGTAAACATTGAGGAACAGTGAGATTTCTCTTTTCTGGTCACGGTATGAATCACAAAAATACTTTTTTGGGGAAGTTGTTTTTTATTCTCACTCCTGAATCCCACAATCCTAACAAATGTAGAATATTTCTGATTTTTTGTTCCCATCTTAGAGCTTATCTCGCTACCAAAGGAAACAAAACAAAAAAAACAAGCCTAAAAAAACACAAAACAACAACAACAACAAAAACCCAGAAAAACCACCTATTTACCTGACAAACTAATGATTTTCAAAGTTTAGCTTTCAAAATATTTTGCCAAGTTCACTGTTCTTTGCATTAAGATGGAATGACAATGCAGTGTTTGGAAAGGCCGACAAAAACAAGTATGTCATCCCAAGTTACAAAGAAAACAAAGACACCAGAGAATCCTCACCAAGTTTTAACATGTGGAGACAGCAATGCACTGAACCAGATCCTTGGAGGCTAAATCAAGCGAATAAAGCAATGGAACAGCTCATTTCCATGCGACAAACCAGCCCTGGGAACTCAGATAAGGCCTTAGCTTCATAAATGCTACAAATCTGTTTTCCGTTTTCCTGAAAGTCTTGGCAATGATTCAAAGCCAACCGATGAAACAGACAGGAGGCCTGTTTCTGGCCAAAGTCTGTGACGGCGGAGGCTCTTTCTCCAGGCAATGTGAACAATAAGCGTCTTCTTTCTGGGTGGTGACGGAGTTCTCCCACAGAGCCCAGTGTAAGTCAAAATAATTTCTAGTAACTAGAAGCTAGCTTTAAGACAACTCTACTAGCGGGTATAATAATAATAATAGCTAACATTTATTGAGTGCTTATTACAAGCTAAGCACTGTTCTTGGCATTTTACATGATGACCTCCCCTATTATTTGCAATGACCCTGGTTATTGTAGATGGTACTATTACTGGCTGCTTTTTATTGATGAGGTAAATGAGGTCCAGAGAAGTGAAGTAATTTTCGTTTAGGGTCCTATGGCAAAAAAAATGTTATAGCTGGCCTGGACTATGGAAGCTATGCTCTTAATCACTGTACCATATTATTTGCAATGATCATAATAGCAAATATTATTATCCTCCTATATGTGTATTTGAAGGGTAACATAACTAGGTAAAAATACTGCAGTTACTAGTAGACTACCTAGGAATTATCACTCTCACCTAGATGCCAGGACTGAATGTGACATACTAACATGTAAGAAACAAAATGTCAACTGGTGGCATATTTGAAGAACATTTTGAATGCTTTTGGATGGTCATCAAAAATTGATGTTAAATTTTGAGAGGGGGAAAAATAAGCTAAAACAGTTGCCAAACTTTTGTTTGGAGAACACAATCATCCTGTCAAAGTATAGTTTTCAAAGGGTTAAAAAAACATGATTCTCATACAACTACAAAATGAAGATATGCAAAAGATTTTATTCAACTTATTAACTAGTGAGGGAACCAGTAAGATGTTAAAACTGGTCCAAAGGGCATTTGGAAAGTTGCATATACACAGGCAATTTACTACACTGTTGCATTAGATATAAAGCTGGTTAATGTCCAGTCCAGCTTAAAATGTAAACTTTGGGGTTATCTATTCCACCAGAAAGAAATTATTTACATTTCTACTAGACAAAAATTTACAACTTGATCTCTGTCCCTACAAAGATATAAATTAGATCAGTAAATAGAAAGCAAAGCCTACCATTGCACTGGAAAAACAAACAAAACCCAAAACCCTACCCACTATTTTTTTTTATCTATTTTCAAGTTCAGATCATTTTTTCTGAATTTTTTCTAACAATTCTTATTAAGGTAGAGGTTCAGAGCCTGTGTCTAGCTAGCTCAAAATGGGGGTGGGGAAGATACATAAATATCTCCCTAACATGGATAGGAAGTATGCTTTAAAATTCCTTAATAAAAATATTCTGTCATCTAATTATCAAGAAAGGACTAAGCCATTGGGTCAAAGGAGGTGGGGGGGAATGGGCAAAGAATGAAGAAAAGGGAAGAGCAAAAATCTCAGTCCTCTGCTTTAGTGGAAAGTACAAAGGATAGTGGGCTTATTTTATAGGCAAAGTGATCAGTGGTCAAATTTTAAAACAGGAAAGACAGATGATAAGAAGTCAATATGCTTCTAGCATATGTCTCTCTGTGCCCCATCAAAAGCCATTCCATCCTCTAATCAAAGTAGTCTTTGTTTCTACTCACGTAAAGAACATGAAATTAAATAGGTTAATTTACCCAGGGTTTTGTAATGTGATAATAATTGAAATCTCTCTTTTCCTTGAACTAGTCCTCACTTTTGTGTTACAGGTTAGGAAGAAATTTGAGGTTCTTTAGTAACTAATTAAACATTTGCTAATTCTCAGGGCTTAACGTAACAGACTCCTGATGTCAGTACCTTACTTGTGCTCAACTTTTCTGAGCATTTCAGGAGATTTTTGAGGTTGGACTTTTAAGATGCCAAATGCTTATTCCTCTTCTCATAACTATGGCTTATGTACAGTGCCCTGGATTTTATTCAGATTGATAGATAAATATAGTAGTGTTTCTCCCCTTTTTTTCTCTTGAGTGAATGAAATGTCAACTCTTCCCTCCCAACAAAACAAAACAAAACAAAACAAAACAAAAATATCCTCCTATGGAAAACTACAACCGAATAAAACTGCCATTGAAGAAGGCTAATGTATACTTTTTCAGACTATTCTAGAATAACTGGACATCAAATCATTTTTGCTGCATGTTACAAGCATCTCTTCCTCCCCCACTTCTATGAGATCCAGAAGCTAAGCTTGGAAAAGAAGAATGACTTGACAACTCAGCTGCCTTTGTTCCTTTTCAATAGGAAAACATGAATTGATAGTGTCCATATCTGTAAGATTTCAGTGCATTTTTACTATTTTTTATACTGAAATATTTGAAAAAGCTTAATAAATATTTAGCATTCCTATAGTGGGAAAGTAAGTCCATGCAGCTATTTTACTTATTTGTTCCTTATTAACCTAAATTTTTTTAAGACTTTTTTTTTTACAGCAGTTTAAGATTCACAACAAAATTGAGAGGAAGATACAGATATGTCCCTTATAGCCCCTGCCCTGCACTTGCACAGCCCCTCTGATTATGAACATTTCTGTCAGAGTGGTACATTTGTTACAACTGATGAACCTACATTGACACATCATGATCACCCAAAGTCTATAGTTTACATTATGGTTCATTCTTGGTTTTGTGTATTTTGTGGGTTTGGGCAAATGTATGATGATATGCATACATCATTATGATATCATACAGAGTATTTGCACTGCCCTAAAAATCTTCTGTGCTCTGCCTATTCATCTCTCACCCCCTGCTCCCTTCCCCCACCAATCCTTGACAGACACTGATCTTTTTATTGCCTTTTCCAGAATATTATATAGTTGGAAACACAATGCATAGCCTTTTCAGATTGGTTTCTTTAACTTAGCGATATGCATTTAAGATTTCTTCATGTTTTTTCATGACTTGATAGCTCATTTCTTTTTTTGTGCTGGATAATATGCCACTGTCTGGTCGTACTACAGTTTATCCATTCACCTACTGAAGGACATTTTGGTTGCTTCCGAGTTTGGGGAGTTATGAATGAAGTTGTTACAAACATCCATGTGCAGGTTTTTGTGTGAACATATATTTTCAACCTTTAGGAAAAACCAAAGAGCGTCATTTTGCAGTTGAATTATATGGTAAGAGTTTAGTTTTGGGGTACCTGGGTGGCTCAGTTGGTTAAGGTCTGACTCTTGGTTTCGGCTCAGGTCGTGATCTCAGTGTTGTGAGATGGAGCCCTGTGTCGGGCTCTGCGCTGGGCATGGAGTCTGCTTAAGATTCTCTCTCCCTCTGCCTCTCCCCTTCCCTCTCCCCCCACGCTCTCTCTCTCAAAAAAACAAAACAAAACAAAACAAAACAAAACAAAAACCAGAGAGTGTTTAGTTTTGTAAGAAATTGTCAAACTATCTTCCAGTGTGGCTGTACCATCTTGCATGCCCACCAGCAATGAATGAGAGGTCCTGTTGCTCCTCACCATCATTTGATATCGTCAGTGTTCCAGTGACAGTGTTTCAGGTTTTGGCCATTCGAACAGTCTATCACTATTGTTTTAATTTGCATTTCCTTGATGACATATGTTGTAGAGTAGCTTTTCATATGCTTATTTGCCATTTGTATATCTTCTTTGGTGGGGTGTCCACTAAAGTCTTTGGCCCATTTTTTAATCAGGTTTTCACATCATTGAATTTCAAGAGTTCCTCTGAATCTTTTGAACAGCAGTCTAAAAGCAGATGTGTCTTTTACAGCTTTTTTCTCCTGGTCAGTGGTTTGTCTTCTTATTCTCCTGACATTGTCTGTTACAGAGCAGGTTTTTAATTTTAATAAAGTTTGAGTTTATTGATAAATAATTGAATTTATCAATTATTTCTTTCATAAATTGTGCCTTGAGTGTCATATTTAAAAATTCATTGCCAAACCTAAGGTCCTCTAGGTTTTCTCCTATGTCATCTTCTAGGAGTTTAATAGTTTTGTGTTTTACATTTTGATCTGTAATCCATTTCAAGTTAATTTTTATGAAGGGTTGGTATAAGGTCTATGTCTGGATTCATTTTTTTGTAGCAGTTTTTTTTTTTTTAATAAATGCTGTTTATGACCTCTTTAAATTTTCATAGTACTCCAACATACCCTGCAAACTGCAAAAAAGAAAATACATTTATAGTCATCAAAATGGAGAAGGGAAAGAAACTTTCTGGTCACAGACTCTTACCAAACTCTATTTCCAGTTGAGGAAGCAAGTTTCCTCCTAGAGTTTGGGCCTAGACCACAGGGGAGGACGCGGAAAAGGACCTAGTGGTTTCATCATGTCCAGGCCAACTCAGCAGTTAGGAAAACTGGCAAAGTTTGAGGACAAAACCTTAGCCAGGAATAAAAAGCAGATATCTGATTGACTGTGCCCTGCATTATATCTCTCAGGGATCTAATACTGATTGAATATGGGCACATTAATTACAAATCCTGCCATCGGGCATGCTTGATAACATCTGGGTAGGTAGTACTCAGGGCTGGAGGTGGTCTGCAGTTGTGCTAGAGATCCTCCAATGGTCAAGGCAAGAGGAGTTGCATTTTCCTTGGACTTTGTACTATATGGAGAGAGTGATGCCATGCATTAGCAGAGGCTCTTGATTTTAGTGTAGATTTAATTCTAACTTAAGGCAGGTTTGGGATTGCTAATAGCATACAGTTATATTAGCTACTTCAAGGTGTTGCTGCTATTATTACTGTGATTACTGTTGATACTAATATTAACAAGAGGCATGATTTATTATGTACTTATTCCATGCTTACTTTTTCTATGAGAAAAATACTCTTATGCCATTGTACATCTGGACAAACTGAGACACAGAAATTAAGCATTTTGCCCAAAGTCACACAGCAAGTAAGTACCAGAACCAGCTTTTTAATCCAAATTATTTGAAGTCACCACCGTGGTTCTCTTTTCCTATTTTGATATTTCTTAGCTAGTACGGAGGGATCAATGTGCTATTTAAGGAACTTACTCCCACTCTTTCTGTTAAGGGCAAGCTGATAAGTTAGCTACATCTGGAATCAACAAGGGAGAAGCCAACAAGAGTGGGTTTTTAGAATTCCTGAGGTTTATCCACAGTTTGTTAAAGGCACCTGACCATGAGCTTTACATATTGAGAACCTGAGATAAGGCAATTTCTTTTTTTTTTTTAATATTTTACTTATTTATTTGACAGAGAGCGAAAGAGTGAGAGATCACAAGCAGAGGGGGAGAGCAGAGAGGGAGAGAAGCAGTCTCCCCACTGAGGAGGGAGCCAGACACAGGGCTCGATCCCAGGACCCCAGGGTCATGACCGGAGCTGAAGGCAGACACTTAACCAACTTAGCCACCCAGGCACCCCGAGATAAGCCAATTTCTTATACTGGACTGAAAGGGTAGAAATATCCTGGGCAAATACGCAAAAGTGATCCATTGTGGTCTTCACTGCTAGTGTTAGATGGTCAGATGCGCCTTCTTCTCCCTCAGGGAAAGGTTCCTCCTGGTTTAGGATTCTCTGTGAAACTTAAGTCAGTCCTGCTCAAAGTGGTGGAATCAGAGTATTTACCACAGAAAGCTTGAAGCATTTCATGAATGAACAGATATTTAAAACGAGTGTCTTCTTTTAAATAGGGAATTAAGCATTTTCTTAGGTGGACATTAAGGAAAAATTCATGGAGTTAACGAAATTCCAAGAGCTAACAAGGAATTTTTAAAAATCATATCCATGGGACACCACGTTTCTGAGAATTAGGTTTGCTCAAAAGCAGAAGCGTGTGTTTTCTGTGGCTAAAACATCTTCAGCGACCACTCCTGAAGCCAGAACCATGACTCAGGAGATAGGCGGCTTTGGAAAAAGAGCAACACATTCAGAGAAAAATGGGATTGGATATGAAAATACAGTTTTATTTTGCAGTTAGGACAGAAAGAGTGGAAACATGAAACAAAGTGTGGAGGAAGACAGTAAGGTTCAGCAAAAAGTCTTAAGGAAGATAGAATTTAAGTTGTGTGTATATATGAAGAAAGAGAGAGAGAACAAGGCACAATGCTAGGTGCTGGGAAATGAGAGAGTTTGGTTGAGTCCACAATGATGCCCAGGTTTCTGACATGGCAAAGGGTTTGGATTAAAATGTCATCCATTGCATTGGGCAGGCTTGGGAAGCAGTTTCCAGAGGCAGCTCTAGTTAAGAGGAAATGTGGGGGTGATTCCTCAGCTGCCAAGAGTAAAGAACATGTACATTTTTTTAAAGTGAGGAAATTCTCTGAGATTTGACAGCTACTAACCTAAGCTACCAGCCAGTGCAGGAGGCAGAGGAAGGCACTCAGGAGGCAGGGATGGGACTCGGCGTCCTGACTGGCCCTGACAATTTCTTGTGCTGGGACTGAACAACAAAGTTTTTTGAACTATCATGCTGGAAGCTCTCACTCCCCAAGTGGCAACTGCTGGATTGTTGATGACCATGACTATCAATGTTGACTACAGAGGGGAGATTAAACTTTACTTCAGTTTCATAGATGAGACAACCAAAGCATGAGAAGTCAGACGGTCATGGAGGTTGATGGCAGACCATGATAAGAGCCTGTGACTAGAGAGTTTGCGTTTCAGAGACACCCTTTTAGACAACTTTGCCCTGGCATCTGTCACATCACAGGCTACCATGGTCATGTGTATTTGTATTACTAAGAACTTCTAATATAGTAGCAAATGTGAGCTAGCCAGAACTTCACCAACAGAGTGAAATTTTAAAAGCCTGATACGGTCTTAACTATATTCTTTTATGCTTCTTTGATAGACATCCTCTGGACTCGTCTCTCCCTCCCTCTTCCACAACTTCCCATTCTTCTCCATCACTGCTTCTCTTCCTATGCTCAAGCCCTCCACATTTTACAGATCAAAAGCTCATTTACTTCCATGGTGAATAAGCAGACACATTAAAATATTCCCAAGACAGCTATTCACTTCATTTGATCAGATGTAAAATGTCTGGAATCCGGATTAGCTTTGCAGCTACGGAAAGCAATTTCCAGGAAACTCTGACCCAAAGTTTAAAAGTTAATGCATCTGAGTGTTTCTCTGGACTATGAAAATTAAAATAATCCTATTCCCCAGGAATCAAAGAGCATTCAAAACATCTTCACAAAATCATCAAGCTTTCTGCAAGATACACTCACAATTACGCACATGAGCCCATCATTAATAGGATCTTGTTGGATTTTCTGAATGGAGGCTGAAGCCTTGCCTGGAAGCCTTTTGCTTTTGTTCCTATGAATGAACAGCTGCAAAGATTCAGCACAAGCCCTGCTTCCTCAGCACTAAAATACAATTTTGAAACAAAAGACAGGAAGAGAGAGAGCTCTCAACCTGGATGACTTTCAGCAGAGGGTACTGTTTGGAGTAGGCTAGCCCTGGTTCCAGCAGGGATGGGATGTTCATTACTGATAGGTCAGGCATATTGTGGGACGGGTGGGCAAAGCTGCTGCAGGTGGGAGTGATCACATCATTTCCAGAAGGCAAGTGGGGGCAAGTCAGGGACCAGATCAAAATGGGACAGAGATTCGAGGGCAATAATTCATCCCAATCAGAAGGCAGGCTGAGGCTGGTAAGACTGGTGGGGTCAATTTACTAAACTGACTTCAGAGACCATTAGTGAGTGCTCTGGGGAGCAGATGCTTCCATGGTTTGGGCTCCTCCCTGGAGGTTTTTGTTTTCTTTGCCTTTGGCTCACTCTTAGTGGAGTCAACTGTTCTTAAAGATCCAGGTCTGTTGCAATATGCAGTAAGGACTCACTGAGGGACTTTGACCTTGAGGTCAAAGGAATTTTGACCTTTAGGTCTAAGGAGGAAAAGGGAGGAAGGAAATTCGCCTTTGTAAATTTTAGGTTCCTTCTCAAGCATTTTTTCATAAATCTTTATCTCAAGAAAATGGAAAGTAAGTATAATTATCCCCATTTCAACACATGATGAAACTAAGGGTTAGAAAAGTTCAATAACTAGCCTAAAACCAACAGCTATTAAGTGGAAAATCCAGAATTGAAAAATAAAAACATATGGGGCACCTGGGTGGCTCAGTTGGTTGAGCGTCTGACTCTTGAATTCGGCTCAGGTCATGATCTCAGGATCCTGAGATCAAGCCCCAAGTCAGGCTACACACTGAATGCAGAGCCTGCTTGAGATTCTCTTCCTCTCCTTCTGCCCCCCCCCCCCACCTCATGCAGGAGCTCTTTCTAAATAAATAAAATCTTAAAAAAGAGAGAGAGAGAGAGAAAAAACAGCAATATGTTCCAAAGATCACGCTCTTTCTTCCTCACCATATTACCCCATCTTCTGGAACAGCAGTTTGTGAACATTATGTTCTCAGTACCCCTGTACATTCTTAAAAATTATTGAGGACCCAAAAATCATTTTGTTTATGTGGGTTATATATATCAGTGTTTGTCACATTAGAAATTAAAACAGAGAATTTTAAAAATATTTATTCAGTTAAAATAATCAATCCATTACATGTTAACATTTTATGAAAAATGAGTATGTTTTCTAAGCAAAAAAAAAAAAGTAGCATCATGCATTTTTGCAGGTCTTTTTAATGTTTGGTTTAAGGGAAGACAGCTGGATTCTCATATCTGCTTCTGCATTCAATCTGTTATGGTATGTTGTTGAAGTTGAAGTATATGAAGAAAATCCAGCCTCACACAGATCTGTAGTTTAAAAAGGGAGGAGTATTTAAATAACCTTTTCAGGTAATTTTGTGTCCTATTCTTTGAAGAATATTGCAGTGTGGACTCTGAAACTATATAGATGAAGTTTCCATACTCTGTTGCATTAAAATCTCTTTTTGATCTCTTTTACATTTATTTTAAATCCCTTTTTAAGGGCACCTGGGCGGCTCAGTCGGTTAAGTGTCTGCCTTCCGCTCTGTTCATGATCCCAGGGTCCTGGAAATTGAGACCCTCCTCAGGCTCCCTGCTCAGCGGAGAGCCTGCTTCTCTCTCTCTCCCTCTGCCCCCCAACCCCACTCATGCATGCTCTCTCTCTCTCAAATAAATGAAATCTTTAAAAAAAATAAATCTCTTCTTAGAAGTCTTTCTTACACTTGGAGTGGATCTCTTATGCACGATTTTGTAATGCTTTGGTCATTTGGAAATCTTGGTTTACTGACTTAACGCCAATGGTAGCATTCCTAATAGTAGCACATTTTATTCCTCATTACCTAAAGGTCACAATTATCAATATCAACTCTGCTCTCTTCAGAAAATGTGTCAAGAATTGGGATGCTGTTAAGCTCAAGGTGGCAGATGCAAGTTTTCCAAAATTCCATTTTCACCAGAAAGGTCAAATTTTCTCACTGACAACAAACACTATCAGTTTTTCTTGAAGTGACCGTTTCACTTCTTTCATTTTTGAGAACATGTCTACCAGATATCCAAGTCTGAATAACCATAGTTTGCCTATCAGTCATTTTTTTTTTCCCAAGCAAAAAATGATGTTCCACCAAAAAGCAGCCAGTTCCGCTCACAACCCCATCAGAGGGGTGCTTTCCCTCAGGACAGCCACAGCACTGCCTTCTGGGTACTTTCTGTTGTGTCACACAGAATATTAAAAATATATATACTTCAGAGTCAAGAACTCTGAAATTAATGATTTTTATGGCTTTATTAAAAAGGGCATTCTTCAGTGATACTGGACTTCTAATTTATTTCATTTCTTAAATTTTTGCTGTGAAGGTACGGCTGTCAAGAAAACGAGTACAGTTTGTTCTGCTGTCTTGATTTATATTAAGGCACTAGGAGATTTTTTGCCCACCATTGCTTTTGCCCTATCAGTACAAATGCTAATATGGTAAAAAAGCAAATAGGGCCTGAGCATTATTATTAAAACAGATTCGATGTGAACCCATGGAAGGGTCTTCGGTACCACAAGGGGGTCTATGGACTATACCTCAAGAACCCCCATTCTGGAAGAACTGGATGAGCCCTCAGAGTCTATCAAGGGTTTCCTCTCCCTCAGTGCCTCGAATCCAATATGAGCCAGTTATCTGTGTGCAGGCTGAAGCAAGAACTCAGGATAGAAGCAGAATTCCCATCGGGCTTGGTCCTAAGATACCTCCTCTTGTCAAATTTATAACCTTTTCTGTCCTCACAGAATTTATGTATTAGTGGCACAATGGACGGTATGGGTAAGTAAATGAAAACAAACAAACAAACAAACAAACCTCAGACCTCAGTTTTGCCTCAATCACCTGATGAGGCAAATATTGTTCCCATTTTAAAGAAGAGCAGATAGAGGTGCAGCTGGATTGAGTGAGGTGTTCCATGTCCCATAGTGAGTAAATGATGATCTAGGATTCAAGGTCTGGAGCCTGGCTGTCTCCACTGGCACATGATTCTCACAGGTCTTAACAGGCCTCAGACACTACAGTAACATTTCGAAGTCAGTGACCCAGCTTTTGAGTTCTAAACCTACCTAGGGAAATGAGGCGACAATTTCCCAAAAAGAGTGTGGGGGAAAAAGCACAATGACTTCGAAAACACCAAAATGTGTGCCTCAAGGGAAATCCTCAGGTTTTGACTGTTAGGCCTTCAGTTGGGTTTCTTTCTAGACACTTACTCAGTGGGTGTTCAGTAAACATTTCCTTTGTGTCCTGCTCTGTGGTAGGTGCTGGGAGCAGAGACAGTTCCTGTGCTGAGCAGCCCACAGTTTTTAGAGGAGAGAGAGAGAGACGGAAGAGAGGACATTCTGGAGGCAAAGAAACACCAGCATCAGAGGTGAGTTTGCACGCGCTCACACCCACACACCCAGCTCATTCCTCTGTCTGAGACCTGAGACCTCCTGCAACTATACTAGGTGAGGGTATTAGAAGGACAGAAACAGCTCCCACCTCAGCGTGACCCACATCCTCCCCAGGATAGGATCCTCAGAAAAAGAGAAGCTGGAAACAATAACCCTTTGTAATTCTAACAGCCCTGTGAGGAAGATCTTTGTAGTCTACAGATGAGGAAATTAAGGCTTAAAGAGTCTGTTTGCTTTCCTTTGTCCCATTTGCAGTATCACCACCTCCCATACAGAGAAGTGCCTGGTGTCTCAGTCCTGCTCATGGCAGGGCCCTGGGCCTGCGTCGAACATCTCACTCCCTCTGCTTCTCTCTCTCTGCCTTCCTCCTGTTTCCACAGGGCTCTGCTCTTTCTGGCTGTGTCTTGCATTCCCCAAACGCTTGCTCACCTCTTACAAGTGACGGCAGATTGGGTTCCTCTGGCCGAACCTTCTACACTTTGCCTCAACCTTCATTTCGTTTTGTTGTTTTGGTTTCTTTCAGACCTTTGGTTTTTACTGATTCTGCTTCTCATGACCTGGGGTAAGCCTCTCTTCATCCTGTCTCCACGACTCCTGAGCCCCCCACAGTCAGCCTCCTTGTTCAGGACTCTGATTCTCTGTCACTCAGGGTTGTGCAAGTGCAAGGCCGCCTTGAGAATGACGCCTCCTGAAAGTTTACTCCCTGCGCCTCTTCCTTGCATCTTCCAATCCTGGCCTTGCAAAAATAGGGTGCTTAACATCAAGAATTCCCTGGGCATTTTTTTTTTCTTTCAAGAACTATATTCCTTTGCAATTACTCACCCAATAGAGGACCTGTGGGTATAAAATTACCGGAAAGAGTTTAAAATCAGCTCAACCTTCTCTGAATCATAAACCAGTTTTCTCATGCATTCATAGCTCATCCTTGGATTCTTTTAGTTTATTTTCCTTCCCCAGTAATGAATTTTTCAATGAGTTTCGATGAGTCAAGAAGCATAAATCATTGATTCATTCATTAAATTATTCAAACATGTATTATTAACACCAGTATGCCAGGGTTTTTGACTGCTTCTGTCTTTTAATGGTCCATCCGTAGTTGAACAAGTAGGATTCATAAAGTGTGATTACAAAAACAGCTTCATTATGTTTTTTCCTCATATCTTAACATGGATTCTATTTATTGTGGGTCCCTCTCCTGACTCTGAGGCACACATGGGCAGTTCTATGACTCTTCTAGTCACTCCTAAGAAAGAAAGAAAGAAAGAAAGAAAGAAAGAAAGAAAGAAAGAAAGAAAGAAAGAAAGA